>NW_017718291.1:0-32663 GCF_001865875.1 Lupinus angustifolius
GGTTCACATTTTATACGAAAAAACAAGATGATCAAAGTAAAATGCAAAATAGTGGTGTGACTCTTGTTGCTCGAACTTTACACATGTCAAGTGCAAAAGATAGAAACCCAATATATGTGAACATGTCATACTTTGGAGTGATTGAACGCATATGGGAATTGGATTACACAATGTTTAGGATGCTAGTTTTTTATTGTATGTGGGTTGATAACAACAATAGTTTCTGAGTTGATGAGTTAGGATTCATGCACGTGGATCTTAATAGGCCAGGATATAAAGATGATCCATTTATTCTAGAATCACAAGCTCAACAAGTATTCTATGTTAGTGATCCAATTGATATGAAATGGTCCATTGTTATTTTAACTAACAAAATAACCGTTAATAATATTGATGACCAAGAATATGAAGATATTGATGAACATGATCCTTTTTTTGGGACATATCAATCGCGTGAGAGCGGATCAACTACGGATGATGATTTATATACAAGAGATGATCAGATGAAGAGCTTTAGGTAAATCAATATGCTCCTTCAGACAAGGATGACCCTCAAAGACAAAAAGAATCAAAGAAAAGGAAAAAATAGATGCAAGTAGTCTTTGTATAATTTTGATTGTTTGTAATTTGTATAATATTGTTTCTTTGTAATTTGTGTAATTTTTTATTTGTAATTATGTATTCTGTCAAAACATAATTGGCATGATATTCATTTTTTGTATTCTGTATTGTATTGATGTTTAATAAAATAAACTTCTGGCCTATATTAATGTGTCTGTGTTGTTCAGAATGTATAAATGTCTTGAGAATGTCCATTCTGCTAATAAATGTATATGCAAGTATTAATTTATACTAATCAACAGCGAATTCTAGGGGAAACCATGCGCTGTAGTTAAAGGATAGCTACAACATCGCTTTTTACAGAAAGCGTTGTGGTACATTATTAATACAACAACGCTATGCATGTGATGCGCTGTTGTATTAAGGTGTTGTTTGAGAAAATTTATGAATAATACAACAATGTTTTTCTGTTATTGCGCTGTTAAATATATGAACTTCAACAACGCAACAACAAGTGCTGTTAATAAGACCTATAAAATACGCTGTTTATTTAAGACTATATGACAACGCTTTGTGGATGAGGCGCTATTATATTGATGCACTATATGACAGCGTTTTTTATGTGTTGCGATGTGGTATATAATCATGAGTAAGTGACCTTAATGTGTAATATAAGAGAATCTATTCTCTTTGGAGCCAAAAGAGAGTGAAAGCGAGCATAGGCAGGTCATTCTTTTAGATTGATGGGAGTTATAGCGTAGTTAGTGAGTGAACAATGAGGCTATGCTTTCTAAAAGGCACTGTAAGCTCATGGTCAATCCATTAAGCACTTCAATAAACGTCATCTCTAGCCCTAGATGTAAATGATAATTCTATGTATGACCAAGCTATGCCCGATCTGTTATTTATTGTAAGACGAAATAACATATTAAATATGTAAGTGGTTAATAGCCTCGGGAAGACTATTGATTAATCGAGACGATCTTTACAGAACAGAGACTCATATAACCGTAAGGACCGTCTATTGTTATAATTTCTTGATGCTTAGCGAAATACTAATTTTAGGATCTTGAATATCATGATTCTCACATATAATATAAAACAAGGATACAAAGTCATATCTGAACCTATATTCTTCGGTCTACTCCTTTCGTTTACCTTTTTAGAGAGTTTTGTATGATGGTCTTACTCAACCAAATCCTGAATTCCTTTTGGGACCTTCGTTTTCTCTCTGATGGGGAGGGGTGAAAACTATTTGTGATTTGGTTTCTTGGGGACCATAACCGTTCTTTATGCCTTAACTTATATGATTCTCATTATCCCCTATAGGTCAACTGTTTGAGTATTCACTCATTAAACCCATATTTGTTGTCAGTTTTAGAAATACTATGAGTTATCAGAAATTAGATCACATGTTATGTAACTCCAAAATAAATAATCGATATAATTGTATTAGATATATGATGTCCATTGTAATAAGAAATTATGAATTTCTAACAATCTCCCACTTGGGCTTCGTATTTTTTCTAAAACAATTATATCACATATTCCTTAGGTGCGCATCCGTATGCTATATATATTTAGACTTCTCCTTAATAAAATCTGACTCATCTCATATATTAATTATGGAATCATCACAACCTTCATAACATTCATTTTTGACTCGACCACGATGATCACCATATTAATATACTTAATGACATAGATCAAATATGAATGAGTGATATGAAAATTTCATGCGATGTGATCTCAAACATGTCTATTTCCAACTAGTTCTTCTTTATTCTTTAGTGAGATCAATCTAAAATCTTTAATTCCAACATAATAGTTACAATATACAAGTTCAAAATAGAACAATAAACCATCAACTTTATTAGGAATAAAACTATATATAACATCTAAAGTAAATCATAAAACATAAAGACTCACACAGAACTAAGGTATCCTAAGGAACAACACACATATGAACATCATGCTCATGAAAGACTTTAGATACCAAACCTTTAATCAATGAATTAACTAGCATAAAATTTGTCCCTATATGTTCTATGAAAACTTGTCCAGTTTGTACACATTCTTTAACAATTAGAAACTTGATGTCAATAACTTTTGACTTTTTAGATCTCCTATTATTGTTCAAGTAAAGAATCGCAGACTTGTTGTCATAATAAATTCTCAGTGGTCTTTCAATTCCATCGACCATACGTAAGTCAGTGACAAATTTCCGTAACCATATGCCATGGTCTGATGTTTCAAAACAAGCCATGAACTCCACAACCATGGTTGAAGGAGCTATGAATGTCTGTTTTAGTAGACTTCCAAAAGATATCACCTCTAGCCAATATAAACACATATCCAAAAGGAGAGTGTCTGATGTATAGAAATCTAGCAGCATCAGAGTCAGAGTACCCAATAATCTCTAAGTTCTTAGACCTTTGATAAGTGAGGATGTACTCCTTGGTTCTTTTCAAGTAACACATAACAAGTTTCACTGCCTTCCAATGATGTATTCCAGGATTACTCAAATATCTTTCCAAAAACCTCACTACAAATGATATGTCGGGATGTGTACAAACTTGAGCTTACATTAAACTTTCTACTGCAGATGCATAAGGAATCTTTTGCATCTTGTATTTGTCAATGTCATTTTTGGAGCATTGTTCGAGACTCAACTTGTCTCCCTTAGCTATAGGGTACCCCCTAATTTATTGTCTTTCATACCAAAGCTATCTAGAAATATATCTATGTAGTTTTCTTGTGACAACCTTAGGATACCTTGAGAGCATCTTTTAGTATCTGAATACCTATCAGAAAGGAACTTTCCACGAGATATTTCATTTCAAAATTCTTTGTTAGAAATATCTTGGTCTCATGCAATAGTCTCATATCACTATTAGCAAGTAGTATATCATTGACATATAATACTAGGAATATACATTTGTTCCCACTGAACATGTGGTACACACATTCACCAGCTTTATTTTCCTCAAAACCATACGAGGTAATAACTTGATGAAACTTGTGATTCTATTGACGAGAAGCTTGTCTAAGACCATGTATGAATTTTTTTTTTAATTTACATACATAGAATTTGAGCCAATTGACATAGTTTTCTGGTTGCACAATATAGATCGTTTCTTTAATGTCACCATTTAGAAACACAGTCATAACATCCATCTGATATAACTCTAAATCAAAATAAGCTACTAGTTCCAATATTATTATAAAAGAATTCTTTAAAGATACTAGAGGTGATGTTTCTTTATAATCAATGCTTTATTTCCGAGTGTAGCCTTTAACAACTAGACAAACTTTATATATGTCAATATTACTCTTAAAATTCCTCTTGATTTTAAATATTCATTTGCAACCAAGAGGTTTGTCACCTTCAGCTAATTTAACAAGATGCCAAACATCAATATTATGCATAGACTTCATCTCATCCTTCATGATATCAATCCACTTTTCAGAGTTAGAACTTTTCATGGTTTAACAAAAGATCAATGGATCATCCTCTGTTAACTCGTACATTCCTCATGTTCTTGAAGAAATACAATATAATCATCAGAATTTGCATTTCTACACTCTCTAGTAGATCTCCTTAATGACAGTTCTACTTCTTGATGTTACTGAATGTGCTCTATAAGTAATTGAGGGAGAATATCATTGTTGATTTTAACCAATCTTTATGATTCTAAACTTATACTAATATCACATTTCTCATCATTAATATAATCACAAAGAAATTTTATATAGGTTTATTATCTTTCATATTTTATATATTTCTAGGAAACAAATAAAGGGTGTATCACGTTGGAATGGAATCATGTCCTATCCAACTAACCTAGCATACTCTGAAATTGCTAATCATCAACCATGGCCTTTTACATATGACAAAAATATATATTGCCTCTATTATGTTCTCATGATTTATTCATTTTCTAGATCAACTTTTGTACGTGCTTCAGAGAGATAAAAAAATAGTAATTTTGTATTGTTTACTGATTATATTTTTATTTACAACCCAAACCAATTGAAGAATAAAAAAAGAAAGGGATAAATTTATCTGTATTATGTTTTTCTTAAAGAACTTTTTCTGTATTATGTTGTACCATTTTTTACTTTTTGCAAATGTAATGCATGCTTTAGTTCTTAGTCCAAGGCGAAGAATCACTATTTGATGTTTGTGTTTTTCGCATCATTTTCTTAAAATTATTACATTTATTTTTGGGTCATACCGTATCATAAATCTTTTATAAGATTTTAACAATCAAATTAACCAAATTTTGTCTAAATTTAATTTATATGGTAATAAATAAACAAATTAATACTTGAAATTGTTTAGTTTATGTGACATTAAGATATAAATCTTTTCTTATATTTTATTACCCCTGTCTTTCAAAACAAGTTTCTACATAGTTAATAACAACAAGTCATGTTTTATTGTAAAAAAAGTAACTCTAATGCTAAAATGCGTGCTTTGCCATGAGTTCATTCTAATCTTAATCCTTGTTTTGTTTTCATACCCAACTAGAAAATTCTCATGTAACATTCACGTTAAGAGCGAGAGAGAGAGCAAAATGGTGCGAGGAAGAGACACTTTGTAACTGATCTTTGTTCTATCTAAGATTTTATCTTTCATTATTTATTATTATTTAAAATTCTAACTGATACTCGTTAAGATTTCATGTAATTATTATATTTTTTTGTATTATCAATGATATCTTTTCACTATATGTGTAAAAAATTTATCCCTTTTAATTGTCTATTCTAATAAGAGTTGCTCTCGTGAATTAAATTATTGACATTTTGGTATGTAAATATATTGTAAATTGGAAAGTGTTTCACATCCAAGGGCTCAAATTTAATGATCATTATAGCTTGCATGAATATTATTAAATGAAATGACATATTCTTTTGACAATTTATACTAAAAAGGAAAATTCACTTTTTGACTATTTTACTATCATTGCTGAAACTGATTACCTTTAAAATATTTCTACTTATTATTCTAAAAATAAAAATATTTAAACAATATTTTATTATAAAATTTCAAGTTCAACATTCTTATTTTTACTATTGTTCTATTAATTAGTTCACAAAACCAGCCAATAGAATACATTATCAAAAATTAATGTACAAAAAATCGTTCAATAAAGTAGATTATTAATTGATTTTAATAATTATTATTTTCATATTTCTCTTCAAATGAATGTTATTAGGATGTAATTAATAAATTCTGTCTACTATTAAAAAATTTCAGTTATCTATAATAATTTATTACGATAAATTGAAATGGTATTAAAATGAATAATATAATAGTGGTTACCATATTTAGAAATAATTATGAAAACATTTAAATTAACATATATTTGATGGACATAAAGCCATTTGGCTCCTTGCAGATCAGGGTAACCAAGGAGAGTGTTTCATGTTTATGTGCAAGAGCTCAAATATAATATGCAAGTGGTCCCTCATGAAAAACTTAAATTTAAAATTATCTTAATTGAAATATAATTAAATATATATGTACCAATAATTAAAGAGTTTTTATTATTTTTATACCTTATCTATTATTTATGTGTTAATCATCCTTAAATCCTAAATAAAATTATAAAAATGACTACATATATATTAATCTAGTTGAAATATTAAACACAAGTAAAATTAAGTGGAACTTATTCTAAGCTGTCAAATATTCTAACCAAGTACTTACAAGCACTTCTTGACCGCTTTAGGGAAGTTGGTACAAGTTCTTATTTTCTCTTTTATTTCTAAGGGTAAAAATGTCAATTATATTGCATTTAAAAGGCAAATTTGTCAATTCATTTTATTTTTTTTATGTATTTTTCCTCTAGTAGTATCGGAGAAGATCATGACCCATATATACATACTTCAAAAAGTGAAATTAAATTAGTAAAATTGAGGAAGAAGTCTAACATTTATGAAAAAAAAGTCTAACCTAGCTAGTTAATCTTTTATAGATCACATAATAGACTTAGTCGCTAACATGTTTCTACCTTTTATGTTAGAGTAATAATTTATTCTCATACTAAATTTTCTTACCCTTAAAAAAATGACATATGTAACTTATAAATCCATTATTAATAAATAATAAGTATCATTGTGTGATACCATTACTTTTTTATGAGTATAATGATTTATTGGGAGAATATATGATTCCCCATATGTTATACATGAAAAAGTGAAAGTAAATCAGTAAAAGTGAGGAAGAAGTATGAGTCCCATAATAACTAGTCTGCTATGATGTAAAGCCTAACAAAAAGTTGATAACATTCATTCCCTTCATTCCTAAAACTATCTATCTGATATGCTTTTTAAGATAAAAAAAAAGATGTTTATCACATGAAATTGTATGCTAACATGCATATTCTGAGTTTACATCCACAAATCACGATTCACACATACTATAAACGCTTATTAAGACATTATCTAAATCACAACCCTTCCTCTACCGCATATATAATTATCTATAGAGAAAATTAAACTACATTAAAGGATTAAACCGTTTGAAAAACAATGGAGGGTGAGATAAACAACTACACGAAAGCTTGGTTTCAAGCAATCATTTCTCTTTTTTACTGCTATGCTATCGGTAAGATTGTCCTTAAATGTTTCCCAAGACTCTTGGCTATAATACCTATCATGTGTCTCTTCCTTGTTCTTCCTCTTTTCCTTAACACCATACATCTTTGTGGAACATTTATTTTCTTCATTTCTTGGCTTGCAAACTTTAAGCTTGCTCTTGTTGCATTTGAGAAGGGTCTTCTATCTGACCCATCTCTCTATCTCTCTCAAAAACTTTTTGGTTATTGCCTTTTTCCCCATGAAAATAAAAATAAAATGATACCTATAGATTCTGAAAATTCACCACTAAATGCAATAAATAATGGCCATAAGTCACTATTGAACTATACCATAAAAGTAGTTACATTTATTGGGGTTATAAAAGTTTATGATTACAAAGATTACGACATACACAACATGGTATTGTACACCCTCTATTCCTTGCACTTATATCTGATTTTCATGATCATTCTAGCCATGGTTGAAGTACTAATTAGGTGTTGAGCTTGAGCCTCACTTTGATGAACCATATTTGGCATCATCACTTCAAGACTTCTAGAGCTGAAGATGGAACCTTGTTGTTGTCAATACCCTAAGGCTCATCATTTATAAACTTACCAAAAAGTTTGCATTTCCTATAATAGGTCGCAAATGGGCCTCTCTGCCTGCTATCTTCCTCACATGTTTTATCTTCGAGTTAATACATGAACTCATATTCTACTACTTGGGTCGAGTTAGTCCTACTTGGGAAATCACATAGTTTTTCCTACTTCATGGTTTCTGCTACCCCTTAAAGTTTTTCTGAAGAAGAAACTTGCTGTTAAGTTTCAACTACCAAGAGTAGTATCACGTCCTCTTACCCTTGGATTTATCATGGCCACTGCTTTTGGTTGTTCTTCCCTCAGCTTCTTCGGTGCAATGGTGAACAAAGAGCTTTTAAAGAGTATGTAGAATTGGGAATGTTTCTGAAGAACATTACCTATGCATTGATGTTGTGGTTCAATGCAAAAAACTCTATTAAGTCATAAATGTGTCACCTTTAAGTTTATAAGCAAAATATTTCTATTATAGCAACTTCTTTCTGATAAGTATGTATTTGTCTTTTGTCCATCAGTGTTTCATGTAATGGTGACATGCATGTGTTTTATATATTTAATATTTGGTCTATTACTTTCATAATTTTAGTGCAAAATGTCAATCAGTATTTAATGTAAAGGTGATATATATATATATATATATATATATATATATATATGTGTATTTTTTTTGTATATTTAATTTTTGGTTTATTATTACTTTCAAAGTTTTAGTATAAACTATTACTAAAGCAGGATCTAAATCAGTGTTTTGATTTGTGATCGTGGTTAGTTATGTTTGTTTTTAGATATACTATGAGTTATCAGAAATGAGAACACACGTTATGTAACTCCAAAATAAATAATCGATATAATTGTATTAGATATATGATGTCCATTGTAATAAGAAATTATGAATTTCTAACAATCTCCCACTTGGGCTTCGTATTTTTTCTAAAACAATTATATCACATATTCCTTAGGTGCGCATCCGTATGCTATATATATTTAGACTTCTCCTTAATAAAATCTGACTCATCTCATATATTAATTATGGAATCATCACAACCTTCATAACATTCATTTTTGACTCGACCACGATGATCACCATATTAATATACTTAATGACATAGATCAAATATGAATGAGTGATATGAAAATTTCATGCGATGTGATCTCAAACATGTCTATTTCCAACTAGTTCTTCTTTATTCTTTAGTGAGATCAATCTAAAATCTTTAATTCCAACATAATAGTTACAATATACAAGTTCAAAATAGAACAATAAACCATCAACTTTATTAGGAATAAAACTATATATAACATCTAAAGTAAATCATAAAACATAAAGACTCACACAGAACTAAGGTATCCTAAGGAACAACACACATATGAACATCATGCTCATGAAAGACTTTAGATACCAAACCTTTAATCAATGAATTAACTAGCATAAAATTTGTCCCTATATGTTCTATGAAAACTTGTCCAGTTTGTACACATTCTTTAACAATTAGAAACTTGATGTCAATAACTTTTGACTTTTTAGATCTCCTATTATTGTTCAAGTAAAGAATCGCAGACTTGTTGTCATAATAAATTCTCAGTGGTCTTTCAATTCCATCGACCATACGTAAGTCAGTGACAAATTTCCGTAACCATATGCCATGGTCTGATGTTTCAAAACAAGCCATGAACTCCACAACCATGGTTGAAGGAGCTATGAATGTCTGTTTTAGTAGACTTCCAAAAGATATCACCTCTAGCCAATATAAACACATATCCAAAAGGAGAGTGTCTGATGTATAGAAATCTAGCAGCATCAGAGTCAGAGTACCCAATAATCTCTAAGTTCTTAGACCTTTGATAAGTGAGGATGTACTCCTTGGTTCTTTTCAAGTAACACATAACAAGTTTCACTGCCTTCCAATGATGTATTCCAGGATTACTCAAATATCTTTCCAAAAACCTCACTACAAATGATATGTCGGGATGTGTACAAACTTGAGCTTACATTAAACTTTCTACTGCAGATGCATAAGGAATCTTTTGCATCTTGTATTTGTCAATGTCATTTTTGGAGCATTGTTCGAGACTCAACTTGTCTCCCTTAGCTATAGGGTACCCCCTAATTTATTGTCTTTCATACCAAAGCTATCTAGAAATATATCTATGTAGTTTTCTTGTGACAACCTTAGGATACCTTGAGAGCATCTTTTAGTATCTGAATACCTATCAGAAAGGAACTTTCCACGAGATATTTCATTTCAAAATTCTTTGTTAGAAATATCTTGGTCTCATGCAATAGTCTCATATCACTATTAGCAAGTAGTATATCATTGACATATAATACTAGGAATATACATTTGTTCCCACTGAACATGTGGTACACACATTCACCAGCTTTATTTTCCTCAAAACCATACGAGGTAATAACTTGATGAAACTTGTGATTCTATTGACGAGAAGCTTGTCTAAGACCATGTATGAATTTTTTTTTTAATTTACATACATAGAATTTGAGCCAATTGACATAGTTTTCTGGTTGCACAATATAGATCGTTTCTTTAATGTCACCATTTAGAAACACAGTCATAACATCCATCTGATATAACTCTAAATCAAAATAAGCTACTAGTTCCAATATTATTATAAAAGAATTCTTTAAAGATACTAGAGGTGATGTTTCTTTATAATCAATGCTTTATTTCCGAGTGTAGCCTTTAACAACTAGACAAACTTTATATATGTCAATATTACTCTTAAAATTCCTCTTGATTTTAAATATTCATTTGCAACCAAGAGGTTTGTCACCTTCAGCTAATTTAACAAGATGCCAAACATCAATATTATGCATAGACTTCATCTCATCCTTCATGATATCAATCCACTTTTCAGAGTTAGAACTTTTCATGGTTTAACAAAAGATCAATGGATCATCCTCTGTTAACTCGTACATTCCTCATGTTCTTGAAGAAATACAATATAATCATCAGAATTTGCATTTCTACACTCTCTAGTAGATCTCCTTAATGACAGTTCTACTTCTTGATGTTACTGAATGTGCTCTATAAGTAATTGAGGGAGAATATCATTGTTGATTTTAACCAATCTTTATGATTCTAAACTTATACTAATATCACATTTCTCATCATTAATATAATCACAAAGAAATTTTATATAGGTTTATTATCTTTCATATTTTATATATTTCTAGGAAACAAATAAAGGGTGTATCACGTTGGAATGGAATCATGTCCTATCCAACTAACCTAGCATACTCTGAAATTGCTAATCATCAACCATGGCCTTTTACATATGACAAAAATATATATTGCCTCTATTATGTTCTCATGATTTATTCATTTTCTAGATCAACTTTTGTACGTGCTTCAGAGAGATAAAAAAATAGTAATTTTGTATTGTTTACTGATTATATTTTTATTTACAACCCAAACCAATTGAAGAATAAAAAAAGAAAGGGATAAATTTATCTGTATTATGTTTTTCTTAAAGAACTTTTTCTGTATTATGTTGTACCATTTTTTACTTTTTGCAAATGTAATGCATGCTTTAGTTCTTAGTCCAAGGCGAAGAATCACTATTTGATGTTTGTGTTTTTCGCATCATTTTCTTAAAATTATTACATTTATTTTTGGGTCATACCGTATCATAAATCTTTTATAAGATTTTAACAATCAAATTAACCAAATTTTGTCTAAATTTAATTTATATGGTAATAAATAAACAAATTAATACTTGAAATTGTTTAGTTTATGTGACATTAAGATATAAATCTTTTCTTATATTTTATTACCCCTGTCTTTCAAAACAAGTTTCTACATAGTTAATAACAACAAGTCATGTTTTATTGTAAAAAAAGTAACTCTAATGCTAAAATGCGTGCTTTGCCATGAGTTCATTCTAATCTTAATCCTTGTTTTGTTTTCATACCCAACTAGAAAATTCTCATGTAACATTCACGTTAAGAGCGAGAGAGAGAGCAAAATGGTGCGAGGAAGAGACACTTTGTAACTGATCTTTGTTCTATCTAAGATTTTATCTTTCATTATTTATTATTATTTAAAATTCTAACTGATACTCGTTAAGATTTCATGTAATTATTATATTTTTTTGTATTATCAATGATATCTTTTCACTATATGTGTAAAAAATTTATCCCTTTTAATTGTCTATTCTAATAAGAGTTGCTCTCGTGAATTAAATTATTGACATTTTGGTATGTAAATATATTGTAAATTGGAAAGTGTTTCACATCCAAGGGCTCAAATTTAATGATCATTATAGCTTGCATGAATATTATTAAATGAAATGACATATTCTTTTGACAATTTATACTAAAAAGGAAAATTCACTTTTTGACTATTTTACTATCATTGCTGAAACTGATTACCTTTAAAATATTTCTACTTATTATTCTAAAAATAAAAATATTTAAACAATATTTTATTATAAAATTTCAAGTTCAACATTCTTATTTTTACTATTGTTCTATTAATTAGTTCACAAAACCAGCCAATAGAATACATTATCAAAAATTAATGTACAAAAAATCGTTCAATAAAGTAGATTATTAATTGATTTTAATAATTATTATTTTCATATTTCTCTTCAAATGAATGTTATTAGGATGTAATTAATAAATTCTGTCTACTATTAAAAAATTTCAGTTATCTATAATAATTTATTACGATAAATTGAAATGGTATTAAAATGAATAATATAATAGTGGTTACCATATTTAGAAATAATTATGAAAACATTTAAATTAACATATATTTGATGGACATAAAGCCATTTGGCTCCTTGCAGATCAGGGTAACCAAGGAGAGTGTTTCATGTTTATGTGCAAGAGCTCAAATATAATATGCAAGTGGTCCCTCATGAAAAACTTAAATTTAAAATTATCTTAATTGAAATATAATTAAATATATATGTACCAATAATTAAAGAGTTTTTATTATTTTTATACCTTATCTATTATTTATGTGTTAATCATCCTTAAATCCTAAATAAAATTATAAAAATGACTACATATATATTAATCTAGTTGAAATATTAAACACAAGTAAAATTAAGTGGAACTTATTCTAAGCTGTCAAATATTCTAACCAAGTACTTACAAGCACTTCTTGACCGCTTTAGGGAAGTTGGTACAAGTTCTTATTTTCTCTTTTATTTCTAAGGGTAAAAATGTCAATTATATTGCATTTAAAAGGCAAATTTGTCAATTCATTTTATTTTTTTTATGTATTTTTCCTCTAGTAGTATCGGAGAAGATCATGACCCATATATACATACTTCAAAAAGTGAAATTAAATTAGTAAAATTGAGGAAGAAGTCTAACATTTATGAAAAAAAAGTCTAACCTAGCTAGTTAATCTTTTATAGATCACATAATAGACTTAGTCGCTAACATGTTTCTACCTTTTATGTTAGAGTAATAATTTATTCTCATACTAAATTTTCTTACCCTTAAAAAAATGACATATGTAACTTATAAATCCATTATTAATAAATAATAAGTATCATTGTGTGATACCATTACTTTTTTATGAGTATAATGATTTATTGGGAGAATATATGATTCCCCATATGTTATACATGAAAAAGTGAAAGTAAATCAGTAAAAGTGAGGAAGAAGTATGAGTCCCATAATAACTAGTCTGCTATGATGTAAAGCCTAACAAAAAGTTGATAACATTCATTCCCTTCATTCCTAAAACTATCTATCTGATATGCTTTTTAAGATAAAAAAAAAGATGTTTATCACATGAAATTGTATGCTAACATGCATATTCTGAGTTTACATCCACAAATCACGATTCACACATACTATAAACGCTTATTAAGACATTATCTAAATCACAACCCTTCCTCTACCGCATATATAATTATCTATAGAGAAAATTAAACTACATTAAAGGATTAAACCGTTTGAAAAACAATGGAGGGTGAGATAAACAACTACACGAAAGCTTGGTTTCAAGCAATCATTTCTCTTTTTTACTGCTATGCTATCGGTAAGATTGTCCTTAAATGTTTCCCAAGACTCTTGGCTATAATACCTATCATGTGTCTCTTCCTTGTTCTTCCTCTTTTCCTTAACACCATACATCTTTGTGGAACATTTATTTTCTTCATTTCTTGGCTTGCAAACTTTAAGCTTGCTCTTGTTGCATTTGAGAAGGGTCTTCTATCTGACCCATCTCTCTATCTCTCTCAAAAACTTTTTGGTTATTGCCTTTTTCCCCATGAAAATAAAAATAAAATGATACCTATAGATTCTGAAAATTCACCACTAAATGCAATAAATAATGGCCATAAGTCACTATTGAACTATACCATAAAAGTAGTTACATTTATTGGGGTTATAAAAGTTTATGATTACAAAGATTACGACATACACAACATGGTATTGTACACCCTCTATTCCTTGCACTTATATCTGATTTTCATGATCATTCTAGCCATGGTTGAAGTACTAATTAGGTGTTGAGCTTGAGCCTCACTTTGATGAACCATATTTGGCATCATCACTTCAAGACTTCTAGAGCTGAAGATGGAACCTTGTTGTTGTCAATACCCTAAGGCTCATCATTTATAAACTTACCAAAAAGTTTGCATTTCCTATAATAGGTCGCAAATGGGCCTCTCTGCCTGCTATCTTCCTCACATGTTTTATCTTCGAGTTAATACATGAACTCATATTCTACTACTTGGGTCGAGTTAGTCCTACTTGGGAAATCACATAGTTTTTCCTACTTCATGGTTTCTGCTACCCCTTAAAGTTTTTCTGAAGAAGAAACTTGCTGTTAAGTTTCAACTACCAAGAGTAGTATCACGTCCTCTTACCCTTGGATTTATCATGGCCACTGCTTTTGGTTGTTCTTCCCTCAGCTTCTTCGGTGCAATGGTGAACAAAGAGCTTTTAAAGAGTATGTAGAATTGGGAATGTTTCTGAAGAACATTACCTATGCATTGATGTTGTGGTTCAATGCAAAAAACTCTATTAAGTCATAAATGTGTCACCTTTAAGTTTATAAGCAAAATATTTCTATTATAGCAACTTCTTTCTGATAAGTATGTATTTGTCTTTTGTCCATCAGTGTTTCATGTAATGGTGACATGCATGTGTTTTATATATTTAATATTTGGTCTATTACTTTCATAATTTTAGTGCAAAATGTCAATCAGTATTTAATGTAAAGGTTATATATATATATATATATATATATATATATATATATGTGTATTTTTTTTGTATATTTAATTTTTGGTTTATTATTACTTTCAAAGTTTTAGTATAAACTATTACTAAAGCAGGATCTAAATCAGTGTTTTGATTTGTGATCGTGGTTAGTTATGTTTGTAATTATAAGAAGATGCGGCCAATATATTCCCAATTATTATCAGGATACCGTTGTAGAATGCAAATGCAATTTAAAAGACAAGTGCTAACTCATAACCTCAAAATTAATCACCACAACTTGTTCTCACCCGGTTGATTTAAAGCATTTTTTACTAGCTGTTCGTATAACAAGATCATCAGATAATATTACAATACATTTTCATGGATTTAATTATTCTCATTTTATTTGAATATATCTGTAATTTATGTTTATCTTATTAATTACTATCCAAAATTACTTATCATTTGTAATGATTTTTTCCTATGTAAAAACTTGTTTGGACTGCCTTATATTTAAGTATAACTAATTCTTTATATTCTAAACTTGTACGTGAAATTAAAGCAGTTTCATCCCACTTGACCTTCTATCATTATTCGGCTATTGAGATATTGAAAATTTGAAACTTTGATCTCTCGCCTCCATTTGTCGTGTTACATTCTTGTTAGTATTATTCATTCATTTTTTCTCAACCTCAAAATTTCATATTACATGTAACAATTGTCTAAATAAATAAACAATAACATGCCTCAATTCAAGTATTTACTTTATTTATTTATTTATGTATATATGGTATTATTATTAATACCAATGAGGTAAGAAATTTTCTTTCATTTACGAATTATCTTAGTATTGACTTCTTTTCTCATAAATAATCACTCTCGTAGTGATTATACCAATGATTTCTTTCGCACTAATAATCATTTTGGTAGTATCTTTTTTCTCATATCGGTGAATTATATTAGCACCAACTTCGTTTTATATCGACGATAATTTCGATGGAGATTATATCACTAGATTATCTTCCCAACTACGATGTTTCAACTGTGCCTTTTATCCTATTAACACATTTTGTTACTGATGACTTCTTTTCTCATCTACATTCATTCCAATGGTAATAATACATGTGAAGCATTTTATATTCTTATCGATGATCATTCTATTGGTCCATTTTCTCCTACTTATAAATTATACTATTAATGAATTATTTTGTCATTGGCAACATAACTTGGTGGTGATTATATGTGCAAATTTAGCAATTACAATACATTTCCAATGATTTTGTGAACAAGTATAATTATTCTTTATTTTCAATTTAACAATCTTAAAATTTAGAGTAAATTACATGGCACTCCCTGAGTTTTAGTGAAATTGCACAAACCACCCCTCAATTTTCTACACCTACACAAACTCCCTAATTTTTATACTTTCATGACACGGACCACCCCTGCATGAGAATTAAGTGCAATATTTTAAACAAAAAATGTGATAAATGTAACTAAGTTAAACAAAACATGGTATATTGTGGAGACAAATCCAAATAATATATGAGTCGATACCTTCTTATTATTTTTGGTTCTTTACGATATAGTATAAGAGCAATTTAAACAATATCTCTTTAGAATTGTTGATGCATTTTGTAATAAAAAATAATAAAGATACACTGATTTGTATATTATTTGAATTTTTCCTCATAATATATCATGTTTTGTTTAACTTAATTGCATTTATCACATTTTTTATTTAAAAAATTATACTTATTTCTCATGCAAGGGTAGTCAGTGTAATGATAGTATAAAAACTAGGGGACACATCTATCGTGAAGGAAACTCTTGTGCTGATATTTTGGCCTCTCATGCGGCTAAATATAGATCAAATTCTTCCTATAACTCTACTCCTACAATTATGCTTGTTGATTTCAATAGGAACTTGTTAGGCCTTCCTAACTATAGATTTAGGAACTTGTTACACTATGTTCTCTTTTGGCTAATATATTGTGTGCATTGCACATTTGCTTAAAAAAAATATATATGTAGGTGTAAAAAAGTGAGGGGTGATTTGTATAATTTCACTAAAACTCAGGAGATGTCAGTGTAATTAACTCTAAAATTTATTATATTTTTGCTTAGGGCCGTGTTAGATAATGTTTATATTGTTATAGATATTATTTTAATTATGAATTAGCTAATTTTATTTTATTTGAATTTACCTATATTTATGTATATTGTGTTATTAATTATTATTTGAGAATATCTTCTCATTTGTAATGACTTTTGTCATTATAATAAATTGTTTTGGATAACTTATATTTGATTTTAATCCATCTTTATGATTCTAAACTTATACACATATCACATTTCTCATCGTTAATATAATCACAAAGAAATTTTTTACATGTTTATTATCTATTCATATTTTATATATTTGTAGGCAACAAATAAATGGTGTATCACGTTAGAATGGAATCATGTCCCATCCAACAGACCTAGCACACTCTGAAATTGCTAATCATCAACCATGGCCTTTTACATATGACAAAAATATATATTGCCTCTATTATGTGTTCTCATGATTTATGTGTTTCCTAAATCAACTTTTGTACGAGCTTTAGAGAGATAAAAAATAGTAACTTTTTATTGTATATTGATTATATTTTTATTTACTACCCAAACCAATTGAAAAATAAAAAAGAAAGGGATAAATTTATATGTATTTGGTTTTTTCTTACAAAACTTTTTCTGTATTATGTTGTACCATTTTTTACTTTTTGCAAATGTAATGCATGCTTTAGTTCTTAGTCGAAGGCGAAGAATCACTATTTGATGCTTGTGTTTTTCGTATCATTTTCTTAAAATTGTTACATTTATTTTTGGGTCGTACAGTGTAGGATAAATCTTTTGTAAGACTTTAACCATCAAATTAACCAAATTTTGTCTAAATTTAATTTATATATATGGCAATAAACAAACAAATTAATACTTAAAATTGTTTAGTTTATGTGACATTATGACATAAATCTTTTCTTACATTTTATTACCCTTGTCTTTCAAAACAAAAGTTCTACTAGTTAATAAGAACAAGTCTATGTTTTACTGTAAAAAAAAGTAATGGTAATGCTGTAATGCATGATTTGGCATGAGTTCATTCTAATCTTAGTCCTTGTTTTGTTTCTATACCCAACTAGAAAATTGTCATGTAACATTCACGTTTATAGAGAGAGCAAAATGGTGTTTGAGGATAAGATACTTTATAACTGATCCTTGTTCTATCTAAGATTTTATCTTTCATTATTTATCATTATTTATAATTCTAAATGATACTTGTTAAGTTTTCATGTAATTATATTTTTTTGTACTATCAATAATATTTTTTCATTACATGAGTAAAGAGTTGGATCCCTTTTAATTGTTTCTTGCAATAAATGTCCATATCATGAATGAATTATTGATATTTTGGTATGTAAATATATTTTTAACCATGAGGGAAGAGTAAATTGGAAAGTGTTTCACATAGAAGGACCCAATTTAATGACCATTATAGCTTGCTTGAATATTATTAAATGAAATGACATATTCTTTTGACAATTTATACTAAAATGGAAAATTCAGTTTTTGACTATTTTACTATCATTGCTCAAACTGATTACCTTTAAAATCTTTCTATTTATTATTCTAAAAATAAAAAATTTAAACAATATTTTATTATAAAATTTCAATTTCAACATTCTTATTATTACTATTGTTATATTAATTAGTTCACAAAACGAGCCAATAGAATAAATTCTAAAAAATTAATGTACAAAAAATCATTCAATGAAGTAGATTATTATTAATTGATTTTAATAAGTATTATTTTCATATTTCTCTTCAAATGATTGTTATTAGGATGTAATTAATAAATTCTGTCTACTGTTAAAATTTTTCAATTATCTATAGTAATTTATTAGGATAAATTGAAATGGTATTAAAATGAATAATATAATAGTGGTTAACATATTTAGAAATAATTATAAAAAACATTTAAATTAATATATATTTGATGGACATAAAGCCATTTGGCTCATATGCAGATCAGGGTAGCCAAGGAGAGTGTTTCATGTTTATGTGCAAGAGCTCAGATATAATATGGAAGTGGTCCCTGATGAAGAACTTAAATTTAAAATCATCTTAATTGAAATATAATTAAATATCTGCACCAATGAATTTTTTTTTTATTATGTTTATACCTTATATATTACTTATGGGTTAATCGTCCTTAAGTCCTAAATAAAATTACAACATTGACTACATATATTGTTGAAATATCAAACACAACTAAAAGTAAGTGAAACTTATTCTAAGCTGTCAAATACTGTTGCCAAGTACTTACAAGCACTTCTTGAACAACTAGAGATGTTCGTACAAGTTTTTGTTTTCTCTTTTGCATTTAAGGGTAAAAATGTCAATTACATTGTATTTAAAAGACAAATTTGTCGATCCGTATTATTTTTATATATTTTTCCTCTAATAGTATCGAAGAAGATCATGACCCATATATATACTTCAAAAAGTGAAAACAAATTAGTAAAATTGAGGAAGAAGTCTAAAGTTTATGAAAAAAAAGTCTAACCTAGCAAGCTTATTTTTTATAGATCACATATTAGACATATTCACTAACATGTTTCTACCCTTTATGTTAGAGTAATGATTTATTCTCATACTAAATCTTCTTATCCTTAAAAAGTGACATATGTAACTTATAAATCAATTATTAATAAATAATAAGTATTATTGTGTGACATACAATACTTTTTTATGAGTATAAGGATTTATTGGGAGAATATATGATTCCCCATATGTTATACATGGAAAAGTGAAAGTAAATTAGTAAAAGTGAGGAAGAAGTATGGGTCCCACAATAACTATCTCATATGCTTTTTAAGATAAAAACCATGTTTATCACATGAAATTGTATGCTAACATGTACATTCTGAGTTTACATCCACAAATAACGATTCACACATACCATAAACGCTTATTAAGACATTATATAAATCTCAACCCTTCTTCTACCTCATGTAATAATTCCCTTATTCCTAAAACTATCTCATATGCTTTGTAAGATAAAAACCATGTTTATCACATGAAATTGTATGCTAACATGCACATTCTGAGTTTACATCCACAAATAACGATTCACACATACCATAAACGCTTATTAAGATATTATATAAATCCCAACCCTTCTTTTACCTCATATAATAATTCATAGAGAAAATTAAATTTAATTAAATGATTAAACTGTTTGAAAAACAATGGAGGGTGAAAAACAACTACACGAAAGCTTGGTTTCAAGCAATTATTTCTCTTTGGTACTCCTATGATATGGGTAAGATTGTTCCTAAAGGCTTCCCTAGACTCTTGGCTATAATACCTATCATGTGTCTCTTTCTTTTTCTTCCTCTTTACATCTTTGTGGAACATTTGCTTTCTTCATTTCTCAAAAAGTTTTCTCCCATGTCCCTTTGATTGAAGACGAGAAAAGAAAGAAGAAAGCTTAACAAGATTGCAAGAGAATGAAGAAAAGGAACTTTACTGATTTTATTGATTGATGAAAAATAATGATACAAAGGTATTTATAAGCAACATCTATAAAGAGAAACTTAGCCTAACCAACTAACTAACTCCCTAACTAAAACATACCCAAAATAGCAGAATAACAACCAAACAGATAAAACTAAAAGATTATACACAAAATCAGTCAAAGCATCATCATGAACACCACTGTCATTGAAACTTATTGGAAGATACTTGTTAGGACAGATTGGTCGAGATTGAGAAATCTGACCAACTTCCTTGTCCAAGCTTCCTTCATTCATTCCATCCAAGCTAAGCTTGTTCAAGCTACCTTCACTGCCAAGCTTTGTGTCCAAAATCCCTTCACTTCCTTTGTTCAAGCTTCCTTCACTGCCAAGCTTTGTGTCCAAACTCCCTTCACTTCCTTCACTGCCAAGCTTTGTCTCATCCTTCATCTTGGAATCATGCTCCAAGCCAAATTGAGAATTATCCTATTGATCCAAGTCAAATTGACAGCATTGAAGGCAAACCTGTTCTACACCACAACTCAAAAGACTAGATACACAATTAGATACCAAATTTGATACCCCCCACAAGCTGGAATGTGTATGTCACACATACCAAGCTTGCAAACATTGTTGGAGAAAACTCCAGGAAGTTGAGCCTTGGTAAATATATCAGCAATTTGTAAAGCACTAGAAACAAGCAAAAGATGAACAATTCCATTTATAACTTTTTCTCTTATAAAATGACAATCAATATCAATATGTTTGGTTCTCTCATGAAAAACAGGATTGGCAGCAATGTGCAAGGCAAGTTGATTATCACAATAAAGGACAACAGGATCCTTATGAGACAATTTCAAATCATCAAACAAATACAAAAGCCATTGAGCCTCACAACCAGTGATGGCCAATGCTCTGTACTCTGCCTCTGCAGAGGATCTTGAGACAGTCTTTTGTCTCTTACTTTTCCAAGAGATTAAAGAATCTCCTAAGAAGAAACAGAACCCTATAACTGATCTTCTTGTGTCAAGGCATGAAGCCCAACCAGAGTCACTAAATCCCTTTAAGGAGATGTTACTATTCGAAGAGAAAAACAAACCTTTACCAGGAACACATTTCACATATCTCAGGATTCTCATGGCAGCTTTAAAATGTTCAGTGGTAGGAGCAGCCAAGAATTGGCTCAAGTGCCCAATAGAAAAAGCAATATCTGGCCTGGTGTGAGTAAGATAAACCAGTCTTCCAATCATTCTTCTGTATGAAGTGATGTCAGCATAGGGTGAACCAGAGGTGCTATGCAAATTTGTGCTACTATCCATAGGACTAGTGTTAGGCTTAGCACCAAGCAGACCAGATTCCTCAAGGAAATCCAAAGCATACTTTCTTTGGTATAAACTTATTCCTTCCTTATTTCTAGCCACTTCCATCCCAAGAAAAAACTTGAGAACTCCTAGATCCTTTATGCTGAATTTATTGTCAAGAAGTTGTTTAATGTTCTGTATTTCAGTCAAGTCATCACCTGCAACAATCAAATCATCCACATATACAAGTATAATAGTGTAGCTATTGGTATTGATTTTGGTGAAAAGGGAATAATCAGCTCTAGATTGAGAGTAACCAGAACTGATTAAAACAATGGTTAATTTGGCATTCCATTGCCTACTGGCTTGCTTTAAGCCATAAAGGGATTTTTCTAACTTGCATACAAGAGAGGCATTAGGAGAGGTAAGCCCAGGGGGAATTTTCATGTATACTTCTTGTATTAGATCATCATGCAGAAAGGCAGTATTCACATCAAGTTGGTGAAGGTGCCATCCTTTTATGGAAGCTAAAGCAAGTATGGTCCTTATAGTGGTCATTTTGACTACAGGACTAAAGGTATCAAGGTAATCAATCCCTGCAGTTTGAGTGTACCCTTTTGCCACTAACCTAGCTTTATATCTCTTTATACTCCCATCTGCATGATGTTTAACTTTAAACACCCATTTGCAGCCTATAGCCTTCTTGTCTTTAGGCAATTCAGTTAATATCCAAGTGTTATTTTTCTTAAGAGCAACAAGCTCTATATTTATGGCATCAATCCAATGCTGATATTGGATAGCTTCATTATATGAATCAGGCTCAAAGTCTGTAATTAAAGCAGCAAAGTAATCTTTTTGCTTAGATGACAATTTCTCATAGGAGAGGACTTGTCCCAGAGGGTACTTAACATCCTTTCCATTCACACAAGTATCAGAAATCCCTAAGGAACAGTGATAATCCCTTAGGTAACTAGGAGGATTCCTTTCTCTGTTTGATCTCCTTGGGTTTTCATGCTCAATATTTTCATCCTGAGAATTAGTTCCATCAAGGGAAACCAGATCATGATTATTGTTTTCATTAGGACCATGATCTTGAACATAATCTAAATCATCATCTAGATAGTGATCATTGTCATTAAAAGAAGCAGTAGGAAGGGATATGTCAATGTTATTTTCAGATATCATATCAGATTTAGCAAAGGGAAAAGTGTTTTCATAGAAATTAACATTTCTAGATATGAAGATTTCTTTATTACCACTATCAAACAAAATATAACCCTTTGTCCCATGTTTAAAACCAAGGAAAGCACATCTTCTTGCCCTTGGATCTAGCTTCTTTCTATTGTTGCTTAAAGTAGAAGCAAAAGCAAGAGAACTAGAAATTTGAGTCTCATAAAGTCAGGATCATGATTGTAAAGAATTTGATAAGGAGATTTTTTGTTAAGGTACACAGAAGGTTGTCTATTGATGAGATATACAGCATGGGCAGCCCCATAGTTCCAGAAACATTTTGGCAAAGAAGCTTGGTACATCAAGGCTCTAGTTATTCCTAAAATGTGTTGGTGTTTCCTCTCAACAATGCCATTTTGTTGAGGGGTCTCCACACAACTGGTTTGATGGATGATGCCCTTGGCATCATAGAATTCTTTCAGCTTAAATTCTGATCCATTATCAGTCCTGATCATTTTGATCTTGGCGTCAAATTGAGTTTCAATCAAATTAGCAAAGTTTTTTACAAGTTGGGGAGCCTCTAACTTGGCTTTCATAAAGAACAGCCAAGTGTGTCTAGATTTATCATCAACCAAAGTAAGGAAGTACCTATGTCCTAGGATTGAGGGGACAGATATGGGCCCCCATATGTCAATGTGAATAAGGTCAAAGCAATGAGAGCTGTGAGTATTACTGTTATCAAAAAGTAACCTCTTTTGCTTGGCATAGTGACATATTTCACATGGCTTATCACTATCTTTAGCACTAATAAAAGGGAAATCTTTATTTAAGAGCTCAAGTTTAAACTTTGAGGGGTGTCACAATCATTTATGCCATATGTCATCAGTACTAGAGCAGATATTGATACAATTTTGATCATTGTTCATACTGAAAATTAAATTGTTAGAACTAATGATGTATAATCCCCTTTGTTCCTTAGCTGCACCAATCATCCTCAAGGTTGATTCTTCCTGCAACACACATTTGGTGTTGGTGAAGATTAGCTTACAATTGAGGGCATTGGTAAGTCTAGTGATAGATATAAGGTTAAAGGTGAACTTAGGAATATATAGGACATTAGTTAAGTATAAATCCTTAGAGAATATGACAGTGCCAGATATATTACTCATGATCTCATTTTCATTAGGCAGTTTGATTTGAATAGGATTGACTCTTTTAAAGGATTGGAATTCTAATAAGGAAAAACATACATGATCTGTTGCACCTGTATCAAGAACCCAATCCTCAGATTTAACAAAACGAGTTATGGTTTCAGATTCACCTGGATTGGATGCATCACAATTGGTAATTTGATTGGTTACTTGGCACTGTTCTCCTGGTTCCTTAAGCATAGCTAGGATGGCCTTGTGTTGTTCAGGGGTGAATCCAGATATGCTCCCTTGAATGCTTCGAATATCTTCTTCATTTGAACCAAGAATGTTGTTCACATTGTTGGTATTCTTGTAATATGGTAGAAAACCATGTTTCTTATAACAAGTGTCAATAGTGTGACCATTCTTGTTGCAATATGAGCAGATCTTTGAGTTAAAGGAGCCTCTTCCTCTTCCATTTCCAGTTGTATATCCTCTTCCAGTTCCACCATTTTGGTTACTAGCTTTGAATCATCTCCCTTTGAATTTTCCTCTACCTTGTGCATCATCATTGGTACTGGCCAGAATTTTTGTTTCAATTATGTCAAGAGGTAAGCTCATTTGTTTCTCTTGTTGGATTAGCAAAGAGAAGGCTTTGTTGATGGAAGGTAAATGATCCATCAACATAATTTGAGATATTACTGCTGAATATTGTTCATTGAGCCCTTTTAGGAATCTGATTACATGATCATTTTCTTTATATGATCTTACAATGTTGGCAAGTTCAGAATCACAGTGAACAGGGCATCTACTTGAGGGTATGGGTCTGAAATCATCCAACTCCTCCCATAAGCCTTTCAAGTGAGTATAGTATGAACTTATGGATAAGTTGCCTTGCCTTACACTATATATTTCTTCTTGCAATTCACAGATTCTAAAAACATCTCCCTCATGATATCTTTCTTTCAAATCTTGCCAAACTTCAAGAGCAGTCTCCATCCATAGTATGCTTTTCACTATATCCTTATTTATGGAGTGAATTATCCAAGCTAAAACTAGAGTGTTGCATCTATCCCATGCTACAAAATTAAGATCACATGTGTCTAGCTTTGTCAAAGAACCATCTATGTACTGTATTTTATTCTTGGTTTTCAGAGCCATGAACATCTCCTTGGCCCAAGAATGGTAATTTACTCCATTGAGAAGAGGAGTTACTAACACTGCACTTGGATTTTCACTTGGATGTATGTAGAATTGGCTACCAGGATCATTGATGGGATTCATTATGGTGACAGGATTAGCCATTTGAATCGAGTAAGAGAAGGAGGAGGTGAGATGGAGAGGGATTTATCAGAGTAAAGAGAAAGAAAAACCTTTCTTGGCGCAGCAGAGCATCAATTGATGCTCTGATACCATCTCAAAAAGTTTCCTCCCATGTCTCTTTGATTGAAGACGAGAAAAGAGAGAAGAAAGCTTAACAAGATTGCAAAAGAATGAAGAAAAGGAACTTTACTGATTTTATTGATTGATGAAAAATAATGATACGAAGGTATTTATAAGCAACATCTATAAAGGGAAACTTAGCCTAACCAACTAACTAACTCCCTAACTAAAACATACCCAAAATAGCAGAATAACAACCAAACAGATAAAACTAAAAGATTATACACAAAATCAGTCAAAGCATCATCATGAACACCACTGTCATTGAAACTTATTGGAAGATACTTGTTAGGACAGATTGGTCGAGATTGAGAAATATGACCAACTTCCTTGTCCAAGCTTCCTTCATTCATTCCATCCAAGCTAAGCTTGTTCAAGCTACCTTCACTGCCAAGCTTTGTGTCCAAAATCCCTTCACTTTCTTTGTTCAAGCTTCCTCCACTGCCAAGCTTTGTGTCCAAACTCCCTTCACTTCCTTCACTGCCAAGCTTTGTCTCATTCTTCATCTTGGAATCATGCTCCAAGCCAGATTGAGAATTATCCTGCTGATCCAAGTCAAATTGACAGCATTGAAGGCAAATCTGTTCTACACCACAACTCACAAGACTAGATATACAATTAGATACCAAATTTGATTTCATTTCTTGGCTTGCAAACTTTAAGCTTGCTCTTTTGCATTTGAGAAGGGCCCACTATCTGACCCATCTCTCTCTCAAAAACTTTTTGGTCATTGCCTCTTTCCCCATGAAAATCAACAATAAAATGATACCTATAGATTCTGAAAGTTCACCACCGAATGCAATGAATAATGGCCATAAGTCACTATTGAACTATACCATAAAAGTAAATGCATTTATTGGGGTTACAAAAGCTTATGATTACGAAGACTATGACATTCACAACATGCACACATGGTATTGTACACCCTCTATTCCTTGCACTTATGTCTGATTCTTGAGATCATTCTAGCCATGGTTAAAGTACTAGCTCGAACCTTATTAGGTGTTGAGCTTGAGCCTCACTTTGATGAACCATATCCGACCTACCAAAAAGTTTGTATTGCCTATAATAGGTCGCAACTGGGCTTCTCTACCTGCTATCTTCCTCACGTATTTGGTCTCTTGGTTAATACATGAACTCCTATTCTACTACTTGGGTCGAGTTAGTCCTACTTGGGAAATCACATGGTTCTTCCTACGTAATGGTTTCTGTTGACCCCTTGAAGTTTTTCTGAAGAAGAAAATTGCTGTCAAGTTTCAACTACCAACAATAGTATCGGGGCCTCTTACCCTTGGATTTATCATGGCCATTGCTTTGTGGTTGTTCTTCCCCCAGCTTCTTCGGTGGAATGGTGAACAAACAGCGTTTGAAAAGTATGCAGAAGTGGGAATGTTTCTGAACTACATTACTCGTACATTGATGTTATGGTTCAGTGCAAAGACCTCTACTAAGTCATAAATGTGTCGCCTTTAAGTTTATAAGCAAAATATTTCTATTATATGCGACTTCTGGCCAACTAAGTATATATTTGTCTTTTGTCCATCATTGTTTCATGTAATGTCTGACATGCTTGTTTATATGTTTAATATTTGGTCTATTACTTTCATAATTTTAGTACAAAATTTGACTCAATGTTTAACGTAATGGTGATATATATATGTGTGTTTTTTTTTTATATATTTAATTTTTGGTTTATTACTTTCAAAATTTTAGTATAAACTGTTATTAAAGCAGGATCTAAATCAGTGTTTTGATTTATGATCATGGTTAGTTATGTTTATAATTGTAAGAAGATGCGGCAGATGTAGTCACAATTATTATCCGGATACCGTTGCAGAATGCAAATGCAATTTAAAAGACAAGTGCTAACTGATAACCTCAAAATTAATGACCATAACATGTTCTTCACCGAGTTGATTTAAAGCATTTTTTTACTAGTTGTTCGTATTACAAGATCATCAGATAATATTACAATAGTTTGATCCAGCTTTGATGACAATTATGAGAAAATATTTGAACTATAATGTTTGACATAATTGTGAATTGAGAAACTTAATTTTACTTTATCCATGTGATCTTTTAAGTCAAATGTCTTAATCCCAGAAAATTGTTTTAATACATCGGACAAAGTAATCTAAATGATTTTTAAACGAAGTTCACGATAATAGTATATGTTCTTCATCTTGTATGAATAATTGGTTGATTCTTCGTTTGAGCTTTCTGCAAGGGATAACATATAACCTAAGCGACTATATATTGAGAATTGGATGATTCGCAGTGTTTCCTTAGTGCTGGGTGTATCATGAGCAGTGAGTGTAGGATTGAATAAGTTCATGTTCATGGGGTGGGGATAAAGTACAATGGTGATTGAGTAGGATTGAAAGAAGTATGTTTCATCGACATGTCATGTTTTTATCGATCTAGAACATGGTCTGTGACGTAATTTAGAGCGGCAGATATTTGCTCTATAAAAATCGAGAAAAACAAATATCATCTCTTGATCTGAATGAACCATTACGGCACAATTTTTATTGAAAAGGTCATATGGACAGTTTTTTTTCGTCCGATGTACTTAACTACCTAGGAGATAATGTAAAACATCCTCCATTTCTAATAGCCATTCTTATCTTTACATAAACATAGACACAATTACAAATTAATGCAATCAAAGATATAACTCAATTTGAGATTCAAGGGAAACAATAGTGATGTGGTTTTGATTGTGTACCTTTTTCTTTGCTCCTTCTTCATCCAATTGTTGCCATTTGGTTTTTTTTTGTTAAGTTATGAATATCATTAAATTGGTGCAATGACAATCAATGAAAGTTCCTATTTGGAATCAAAATTTAGATAATTCAACACTTGTTCTTCTACAAGAATGATTTATCATCTACTAAATCCTCATACTTACAAGAAAATACAAGAAAGTAATATATGTAACTTATAAATCAATTATTAATAAACCAAATATCACTTTATGAGATATATCGCTTTGTTATGGGTAGAAAAATTTAGTAGAAAAATTTAGTAGAAAAATTTAGCAGAAGAATATATTATTTTTCATTTATTTTAAACATATGTGAAAGTAAACTAGTAAAAATGAGAAAGCAGTGTGGGTCACACAGTAACTAGTATGCTAAAATGTAAAGCATGACAAAAAGTTGATAATATTCATTCCTATGTTCCTAAAACTAATTGATGTGTTTTTTAAGATAAAAATGATGTTTATCACATCAAATTGTATGCTAGCATGCAAGTTCTGAGTTTACACCCACAAATCACGATTCACACATAACATAAATACTTATTAAGACATTATATAAATCACAAAACCCTTCCTCTACCCCATTTATAATTATTCATTGAGAAACTTAAACTACATTTCACTTAAAGGATTAAACCATTTGAAAATCAATGGAGAGTGAGATAAGCAACTACATGAAAGCTTGGTTTCTAGCAATCATTTCTCTTTATTACTACTATGCCATTGGTAAACTTGTCCCCAAAGGGTTCCCTAGACTGTTGGCTATAATACCTATCATATGTCTCTTTCTTTTTCTCCCTCTTTCCCTTAACACCATACATCTTTGTGGAACATTTGCTTTCTTCATTTCTTGGCATGCAAACTTTAAGCTTGCTCATTTTGCATTTTAGATGGGTGCTCTATCTGACCCACCGCTCTCTCTCAAAAACTTCTTGGTTATTGCCTCTGATAAAATATTGATGCACACTTTCTAGAAGCTTCCACACTTGTGTAGAAACAAGTAGTGATGATTGTACCATAATATCTAGAATTATCCTAAGCTTCTAGTATATTCTATTATAGGCATTTAGTATTATAATTAAAGAAGTATCTAGAAATCTTGAGAAAAATGTATACTAGATACTTATGGAACCATCTAGAAATTCATAAGTGTTGTAGAAAGCCTATAAATAGGCACTCACCCTTCATTTGTAAAGCATCCAAATAAGAAGCAAATTATTCTAAGTTGTGTAGCTCCAAAGCTTCTCCACTTCTATTTTCACTACTATAACTTCCATTTCTAAAATACTATCAGTGGCATCAGAGCTACGTTTGGTCATACACTGGGCGTAGAATATTACTCTATCCATTTCCAACTATCTCCAAGAATCTCACATCCAAACTAAACCATATTTATACACTTTGAGCTATGGCTAGCACTATTCAATCATCATCAATTCCTATCCCAATTTTCACTGGAGAAAACTATGATTTTTGGAATACAAAAATGACTACTTTCTTCCGGTCCCAAGATTTGTGGGATATTGTAGAAGAAGGATTCACTACTCCAGAGAATACTTCAACTCTTACCGTGGCTCAGAAAAAGGAGTTGAAAGAGAATGTGCAAAAGGATGCAAAAGCGTTATTTATTCTACAACAAGCCTTGGCGGAGACTATCTTTCCAAGAATAATGGGAGCTACAAGTGCCAAAGAAGCATGGGATACACTAAAGGAGGAGTTTCATGGCAGTGATAAGGTACGCACCATTAAACTTCAAACTCTTAGGCGTGAGTTTGAATTACTTAAGATGAAAGAGTCTGAGACCATAAAAGACTATTATTCTAAAATAAAAGAAATAGTCAATCAAATGAAAGCCTATGGGGAAAATATTCTTGACAAAAGAATTGTTGAGAAAATTCTGATTTCAATTCCCATAAAATATGACTCAATAGTTACTACGATTGAGCAAACCAAAGATTTGTCTACTCTATCAGTAACAGAACTAATGGGCTCTCTAGAAGCTTATGAGCAAAGATTGAGTAGGCATGATGAAGGTTCACTAGAAAATGCCTTTCAATCAAAGCTCAGACTAAGGTCTCAGAATAAAGAATATCAAAGAAGAAATAATATTGGTGCGGAACATTCTAGAAACAAAGAGATTTCTAAAGATTTCTCTAGAAACAATCAAGCAAAATATCTTCCTTGCGGCATATGCCAGAAGTCAGGCCATTCAGAAAAATATTGTCGATATCGAGGAAAGATACAATGCCAATATTGCAAAAGATTTGGGCACTCAGAGCAAAATTGTCGCAACAAAAATAATCATCAGGCCAATTTCACTGAAGAATGCAAACATGACCAACAACTATTCTATGCCAACCAAGTCTGTAGTCGTGATAAAGAAGAAAACTGGTACTTGGATAGTGGTTGTAGTAACCACATGGCTAAGGACGGGAGCATTTTCAAAGATATTGATGAGTCTGTCAGAGTGCAAGTTCGATTAGGTAATGGCACCATGGTTGAGTCTAAAGGCAAAGGCACTGTCATGGTGGAGACACAATCAGGTACGCGACTTATCAAAGATGTCTTACTAGTTCCTAACCTTAAAGAAAATCTCTTGAGTATTGGCCAAATGATGGAAAAAGGTTACTCTCTCCACTTTGAGGGAGATACATGCAATATATATGACAATAATAGAAAGTTTGAAATAGCCCAAGTTAAAATGGAGAAAAGAAATAGAAGTTTTCCAATAACTTGGAAATATGCTACTAACATCGCTATGAAGGTTCAAGTTGATGAATCATGGCTATGGCATCGAAGATTTGGTCATCTTAATAACCAAGCCTTAAAGCTATTATATCATAAAAGAATGATGAAGGATCTTCCATGCATCCAAGAGAATGAAGGAGCTTGTGAAGGATGTCTACTTGGGAAGCAACATAGACTACCTTTTTCAAGTGGGAAATCTTGGAGAGCAAAACGCTTGTTGGAGCTCATCCATACTGACGTATGTGGACCAATGAGGACGCCATCACTCACTAATAACAGGTACTTCATCCTCTTCATTGATGACTTTTCTAGAATGACATGGGTCTATTTTATAAAAGAAAAATCAGAAGTCTTTGGAATATTCAAGAATTTCAAGGCCTTTGTCGAGAAGCAAAGCAGGAAACATATAAAAGTACTTAGAAGCGACCGTGGCAAAGAGTACAACTCTCACGAATTTGATAAATTTTGTGAGGATGAAGGCATAGAGCGTCAACTCACAGTTGCTTACACTCCACGACAAGATGGGGTGTCTGAAAGGAAAAATCGCACGGTCATGGAGATGGCTAGATCGATGCTCAAGGAGAAAGGTTTGCCAAACACCTTTTGGGCCGAAGCAGTTTACACAGCTGTCTACATAATGAATAGATGTCCAACAAAGGCAGTCGAAGGTAAAACTCCTATAGAAGCTTGGAGCGGTAGGAAGCCATCAGCTAAACATCTAAGAGTTTTTGGATCTATCTGTTATATACATGTCCCAAAAGAAAAGAGACACAAACTAGAAGACAAGACGATAAGAGGCATCTTCTTGGGATATAGCACACAGTCAAAAGGCTATCGCATATACAATCTAGAAACGAAGAAACTTATCATCAGTCGAGATGTTGAAGTTGATGAAAGTGCCGCTTGGAACTGGAATGAAGGCAAGATTGAGAGACACAACATCTCCATACCAACACAACAACCACAAGTAACTGGGGAAGTAGAAGAAGCAACAGAAGATCCAGGTACGCCAACTACACTCCCACATGAACAATCTTCACCAGAATCTTCTCCGAGACGAGTAAGATCCTTAGTAGATATATATGAGACATGCAACTTGGCCATAGTTGAACCTGGAAGCTTTGAAGAAGCATCAAGGCAAGAAGTATGGGTCAAGGCAATGGAAGAAGAGATAAAGATGATCGAGAAAAACAACACGTGGGAGCTAGTAGATTGTCCAAAAGATAAAGACATCATTGGAGTAAAATGGGTCTATAAAACAAAGCTCAATCCTGATGGCACTATACAGAAGCACAAGGCGAGATTAGTAGCCAAGGGCTACTCCCAACAACCAGGAATCGACTATAATGAGACATTTGCTCCAGTTGCTCGTCTAGATACTATAAGAGCTCTAATAGCTCTTGCAGCAAAAAGAGGATGGAGCATTTACCAGCTAGATGTCAAGTCTGCATTCCTCAATGGAGTACTTCAAGAAGAGATCTATGTGGAGCAGCCAGAAGGGTTCATGAGCAAGGGCAACGAAAACAAAGTGCTACGATTGAAGAAGGCTCTATATGGCTTGAAGCAAGCTCCTCGAGCATGGTATAGTAGAATTGACCAGTACTTCGTCGAT
>NW_017718292.1:0-3889 GCF_001865875.1 Lupinus angustifolius
TCGCAATTAAATATCATGTTGTCAGAGAAGCAAGTGAGAATAAAGAAATAAAGCTCGAGTATTGCAAGACCGAAGATCAAATTGCTGACATATTCACTAAGGCATTACCAAGGCCAAAGTTCGAGGAGGAGTGATAAAATATTGATGCACACTTTCTAGAAGCTTCCACACTTGTGTAGAAACAAGTAGTGATGATTGTATCATAATATCTAGAATTATCCTAAGCTTCTAGTATATTCTATTATAGGCATTTAGTATTATAATTAAAGAAGTATCTAGAAATCTTGAAAAAATGTATACTAGATACTTATGGAACCATCTAGAAATACATAAGTATTGTAGAAAGCCTATAAATAGACATTCACCATTCATTTGTAAAGCATCCAAAATAAGAAGAAAATTATTCTAAGTTGTGTAGCTCCAAAGCTTCTCCACTTCTATTTTCACTACTATAATTTTTATTTCTAAAATACTATCAGCCTCTTTCCCCATGAAAATCAACAATCAAATGATACCTACAAATGCTGAAAATTCACCACTAAATGCAATGAATAATGGCCAAAAATCACGATTGAACTATACCATAAAAGTAGTTACATTTATTGGGGTTATAAAAGCTTATGATTACACAGACTACAACATTCACAACATGGTATTGTACATCCTGTATTCCTTGTACTTATATCTGATTCTTGAGATCATTCTAGCCATTTTTAAAGTACTAGCTCGAACCTTATTAGGTATAGAGTTTGAGCCTCCCTTTGATGAACCATGTTTGGCTTCATCACTACAAGACTTCTGGAGCCGAAGATGGAACCTTGTTGTTGTCAATACCCTAAGACTCAGCATTTATGAACCTACGAAAAAGTTTGCATTGCCTATAATAGGTCGCAAATGGGCCTCTTACTACATGAACTCTTATTCTATTACTTGGATCGAGTTAGTCCAACTTGTGAAATCACATGGTTCTTACTACTTCATGGTTTATGTCTACCCCTTGAAGTTTTTCTGAATAAGAAACTTGTTGTTAAGTTTCAACTACCAAGAGTAGTATCAGGGCCTCTTACCCTTGGATTTATCATAGCCACTGCTTCGTGATTGTTCTTCCTTCAGCTTCTTCGGTGCAATGGTGAACAAAGAGCTTTTGAAGAGTATACAGAAGTAGGAATGTTTTTGAATAATACTACTCATGCATTCATGTTGTGGTTCAATGCAAAGAAATTCTACTAAGTCATAAATGTGAAAATATTCCAAGCTTGGTCTTTTACTAGTCTAAAACTCATGGGGTTTTGTTAACTGCTTTACTTGACACCATATTAAGGATATAAACTCAGATCTTTAAAGCTTCTCCCCCAATGATACTCTAGTAAGGAAGAATGACTAATCATACCTCTCACTATATCCTTAGGAGTTTGGTTTCTTCGCTCAGCAGCACATTCATGCTAGGTTTTCCTGATATACTATATTGCAGAACAATTCTACATTCTCTCAAGAAAATGCAAATAGCCCTTTCACAACATCCTTATTATTCTTTCTTTTCATATATTGGGAGGTGATAGCCAAATGAAAACTTTAAGTCTCATCTCTCTACAACCTTTCTTCATTTTGAACATAGTGAGATCTAAGCTCATTGAGGGTCCATTTGTTCTTCTAAGTGTTATAGCTCACTTTGAATTGCCCAAAGTGTGCAGAAAGCGAGATCAAAACCAAGTGTACGAGCAAGTCATCACCAAACTCTAACTTAAGTGACTTGAGTTTTGATGTGAGATTAGACATCTCCATAATATACTCTGTTATGTTTCCTTTGCCTTTATACTTAATGGAGATGAGTTTAGCCAAAAGACTACTCGTCTCCGCCTTTTCATTTTTGACAAAATATTGTTCTATTTCTTCAAGGAACTTCCTTACACTTTGACCCTTAGTAATAGAGCCTCGAAATGCTTATGAAATAGATCATTTTGTGATCATTAGGCACATTCGGTTAGAGCATTCCCATTTCTTAATTTTAACCTCATGGAGGATTTCTGGAGTAGAAATGAGTTTCTCCACCCAGAGTGTTAGATATAAATCCATACAGTCGAGAACAATTTCTACGACTTCCTTCTAGACCTTAAAGTTTGTCCAGTCCAGCAATGAGATGTTGTTAATTTTAGAAGAAATATTTGCAACACTAGTAAAAGAATAGAGAAGTCAATACAACAAAGAACAAAACAAATTGTATTTATTCTTACAATTAAACTCATATTCAACTTTAACCATTAAATTCAAATGATGGTGGGACACATCACAGTTATCAGCATAATATTTATATTTAGTTTTGTATAAAAATAATAACTTATAAGTGATTCATTTAATGTAGTAATCAAATATTGATAATCAGTCTGTTGAACAATAAATCTTTCTTTGGACTGACTAACTATTCACATGAAAAACCATATGATTATCACATATTTATTACCATAAGTATGTTTATAAATTTGGGCAAATAATAATCTTCATTTAGGCCGAAATCACTATTCGCATAAACCGCAAATATACAATTGTCTCAATATTCCATATCAATTGCTAATGATACTCTTGTTGTCATGGTCAAACATTGATCATAATGCATATCAAATAATAAACCTTTTTTTAGACTAGTTTATCATTCACGTATACTACCTTATAATAATTACATGTTTAACATCACATTTGTGTATATAATTCGGCCAAATAATAATCTTCCATTAGGCCGATTAATACTCGCATGAAATACATATACGCTCTAGCATTTGACATTTATTATGTACAACTTACGGAAAAGACGTCACTTTGGCGACTTCTTATTTAATAGGTTTACTTAAAATGTCAAACAATTTTATAGTCCAAAAGAAAAAAACATTTAGATGAGTTGGATTCAACACTTAATCTAAAATATATATTATTTATATCCACATATAAATACATATATTCACTATAGTCTATTGATAGCGTTGCATCATTCCCATCATAAGGATTTGCGTTTCGAATTCCAGTGATGATCTTTTTGAATTATCCATTAAAAAATGTTACAATTTTATACATGACTAAGCATGGCAGGGCACACTATCTAAACGGAAACGATGCTTCAACTATGACACCACCAACCAATGTAACAAACCATGAAGCGTTGTAACCATTTACAACATATAATACGTATATTTATAACATGAAATGTTGTAACCATTCAGTAACTTTTAAATTAATAACATTTCACATTTAAACAAACAAGTCATGTAATATATAAAACAAGACATGTTCATATAATAGACTTATCACAAGATATCTAGCACAACATCAATTTCTAGTTTTTCGATATAGAAATTAATTTGTAAGTGATACTCTCAATGTAATGATCAAAATACTAACAATTAGTTCTATCAAACAATAGCATTTCTTTGAACCGACTATTATTCACATGAAAAAGTCTTTATAATTGTTACATATTTATCATCATAGTTATGTTATTATTTGGTCAAATTGTGTCTTCATTTAGGCTGAACACAATTCGCATAATTAATCTCATATTCGTCTCTATAATTTTAATAAATTTTCACAATAAATGTTACTTTGGTAGCATATTGCATCCAGTGATTCAAAATAATTACTAGACAAAAGAAAAACAAAATGAGTCCATCATAAAAAAATCTAATATTGGAATTAGAATTTTGCAGATTTGATATATTTTATGATTAAAAAATCTAGTAAAAAATATGTTATATATATATATATCAATGCAAAATAAAATGGATGTAATATTAACCAAATGTCAAGTAGATCCAAATTGAAAAGCAACACAAATCATTATTGAAATTCTAAATCAAATATGATCATGCATATCTTAAAACATATATGTAACAAAATATATATA
>NW_017718293.1:0-12500 GCF_001865875.1 Lupinus angustifolius
ATTACTGAGAGTTGTTGGAAGTGTTTTTCAGATTTCAAAGTGAAAGGTGTTCACTCCAAACGAAATCTCTTCACTCCAAACAACTCATACACTTTCAGAAACCTTCAAAGGGTGTTTGTAAACTCTATATAAAGGCTCTAAACTCTCACACAAACAACACATAATATACAAGAGAATACATACAACTTTCATACTATTTTCTCAAAAGCTCTCACACTTTTCTTAGAACTTATCTTTGAACTCTTTGCAACTTGTTCTTAAACTTTCAAGTTAATTTTGCAAAGTTGCTTTAAGTGTTTCAAAGACTTTTACAAAAGAGCATTATATACTTCTATATATATTCAGAGTTTGGATTGCAAGTTACATAAGTTTCATACTTGTAAAGGCAATCTGCCATAGTTGAATATTCTTCATTGTTGTAAAGAATTCTTTCTTTCACGGGGTGTGAAAAGAAAGGGGAATAGATTCACTTGGAAAGGTGTTTTCCAAGGGTATAAGAATTAGGGAGTGTGTAAGGTACATAGAGATCTCGGGGTGAGATATTGTAATTACAACTCATAATTCTTAGTGGAAAAATCTCTTGTGCGGCAAGAGTACTGGATGTAACCTTCGGTGGACAGGAAGGTGAACTAGTATAAAAACTCCTTGTGTACTCTCTTCTCCTTATCTCTTTCATTTTTATTTCCTATTATTTTTCTGCATATTATTCCGCTGCACTTTAACTTTGATTTTGCAAAAAAATCGGCCATTATTTTAAGACAACTAATTCACCCCCCTCTTAGTTGCACTCTGATACTTACACAAACTGCTTATAGAAGTATGATTAGATCTTTGCTATACTTTACTGCTAGTAGATCTAATATTCAATTTTGTGTTTTCAATGTGCAAGATTTGAATCAGATCCTATAGTATCTCATCTTAATATTTTGAGAGAAAATATACAAGTGGCGATGCCACTTTGTTATTATAAATATAATATTTTGGTGAAGAAAAAGGCAAAGCACAATAACACTTTCAATGTTGATGTTGAATATGTGTCTGTTAGAAGTTATTGTTCATAACTACTACGGATAAAGTATCAATTACAAGATTCTGAAAATAATAGTTGTGTTGGTGTGATAACATCAATGTTATTAATATATATAAAAAAGGAATACCCACATTCTAGAGTAAAACACATACAAATAAAATATCATCTTATTAAAGATTATGTTCAAAAAATTAATTTTAACTTAAAATTTGTAAACAATGAATTTCAGTGGACTGATGTCGCAATCCGATTTCTCAATGCGGACCTCTAAGTGAAGATATATGTTTCCATTCTCTTCTAAAAAATAAAATTCTCTCTACGTTTTTGCCAACAAAATGTAGAAAACCCCATTTTCCACAATCATGTTAATTGCACATAAACTCAAATATACCATAAACTTGTTTGCTTATTACTTTTATTTATTTACAAAGGACAAAACAATTTCCATTCATTTTTGTGTCTGATAAGAATTTACCTTCTCAAGAATCAGAATCAAAGAAGACAAGATTCAGAAGCACATCTTGTCAAAGAAGAGATTGATGAATCTGATGAAGAAGTTGTGTAGCTTATGATGACAACAAACTGCACAAAAAGAAACAATGACACTTGGTATTTGGACTATGGCTGCTCCAATCATATGATTGGACACAAAGAGTGGCTTGTGAATTTTGACCCAATCAAGAGAAGCAATGTCAAATTTACAGAGAATAGAGTGGTGATCATTGAAGGAATAAGAGACATTCCCCTCAAAATGGAGAATGGCAAGAGAGCATACATCACAAATGTGTTGTTTGTTCCTGAAATGAGGACAAATCTCATAAGTCTTGGACAATTACATGAAAGAGGCTTCACCATGAAACTGAGTAATGGAGTCATGGAAGTCTATGACAACATGAAGAGAAGAATCCTACAAGCTCCACTTTCAAGCAACAGAACATTTCAAATCAAGCTTGGAATTTTAGACTTTGAGTGCCTCAATGCATAAGCAGTCTCCAATGAATGTTTACTTTGGCACTTGTGATATGGTCATCTCAATTACAGAGATCTCAAGTTGTTAAGCACTAAAGAAATGGTCATTGGATTGCCAAAAATCAAGCTTCAGAACTCAGTCTATGATAGCTGCTTAATTAGCAAGCAAGCCAGAACTCCATTTGGTAAACATACTCAAACCAGAGCCTTGCATATGCTACATGTTGTATATTCCAATGTTTGTGGACCTTTTGAGGTTTCCTCACTAGGTCGAAACAAATATTTTGTATCATTTGTTGATGAGTTCAGCATGAAAATGTGGACTTATCTCATCAAAGCTAAGAGTGTAGTGTTTGAGAATCTAAAAAAATTCAAGGTCGTATCAGAAAGATAGTCAGGGAAACACTTGAAGATCCTCAGAAGTGATGGAGGTGGTGAATACACCTCAAGAGAGCTTGAAACTTTTTGTGAAGCAAATGGCATAATTCATGAAGTTACTGTCCCATATACACCACAACACAATGATGTAGTTGAAAGAAGAAACAAAATTGTCATGAACACGGTAAGATGCATGCTGAAATGCAAGAATCTACCTCATAATATTTGGGGTGAAGTTGTCATAACAGCAACATATGTTTTGAATAGATGTCCAACTCAAGCACTTGTCAATCAGATTCTAGAAGAGGTTTGGACCGGAAAGAAACAATCAGTAAGGCATTTAAGGGTGTTTGGATCAGTGTGTTATAAACACATTCCAGATCAATTGAGGAAGAAGTTGGATGACAAAAGTGAATTGCTGATTCTTGTTGGATACCACTCAACAGGATCATATAAACTCTTGAATCCTATCACTAAACAAATAAGTTTCAGTAGGGATGTTCATTTTGATGAGTTGAGCTCATGGAATGAATCTCCGAGGAAGGTTGAGCACAACAAGTCAATCATACTGTTTCCTATGCAAGAAGATCATGAAGCTGCAAAAGTCTTGGAATCTGATTCAAATGCTAGGAATCAGGTGATCAGGGATGCTCAAAGTAGACCAACAAGAACAAGACATCTAACACTAAGGCTTAGTGAGTTTGAGATATTTTCTGATGATGTGATCACAGATGATGGTGATTTGGTTCACCTAGCACTCTTAGGAGAAGTTGAGTCAATTACCTTCAATGAGGCAGTTCAAGAGGATGTTTGGTGTGATGCAATGAAGGAAGAGCTCAAATCAATAAAAAAGAATGATACATGGGAAGAGGCCAAACTACCTATTGGTAAGAAACCTATAGCTGTGAAATGGGTATACAAAGTCAAGTTGAGACCTGATGGAAGCATTGCTAAGCACAAAGCAAGGCTTGTAACAAATGGATTCATGCAAAAAGAAGGCTATGACTATGATGAAGTTTTTGCACCAGTGGCCAGATTATAAACAGTTAGGTTGATTGTAGCTTTGGCTAGTTGGAATGGCTGGAAACTACGGCAACTAGATGTCAAGAGTGCTTTCCTTAATGGACCTCTTGAAGAAGAGGTGCACATCACTTAGCCCCTAGATTTGAGACATCAGTAGATAAAACAAAAGTGCTAAGACTGAAAAAGGCATTGTATGGGTTGAAACAAGCTCCAAGAGCTTGGAACAACAGAGTTGACTCATTCCTAACATCTATTGGCTTCATCAAGTGCAGAGTAGAGCATGGTGTTATGTCAATCTGACTGGCATAGTGAACTAACTTTGATTTGTCTCTACGTAGATCATTTGGTGATTACAGGAAGCAATGAGGCTAAGATTTTGAAGTTGAAAGGAGAACTCAAGTCCGAGTTTGAGATGACAAACCTTGGAAAGTTAGCATACTTTCTTGGCATAGAATTTCTCAAGACACCAAGAGGAATTTTAATGCACCAGAAAAAGTATATTACAGATGTATTAGAAAGGTTTCAAATGATGAATTGCAAGTCTGCATCAGTTCCAGTAGAAGGAAATCATAAACCAAGTCATGCAGAGTCTGGAATGCTTGCAGATGCAACTCTCTATAGACAAATTGTTGGTTGTCTTAGATTCATTTGCCATAGCAGGCCTAGAATAACCTATGGAGTATGGGTGATAAGCAAGTATATGGCAAGTCCTACTCAATCACACATGGTAGCACCAAAAAGGAACCTCAATTTATGGTGATTTGTTTCCAAACAAGAGGCAGAAGTGTGAACTAGGTTTTGTAGGTTTTTCAGACTCTGATTGGTGTGGGAATTAGGAGGATCGAAGAAGCACTTCATGGTATGTATGTACCATCTTTGGTGCACCTGTGTCATGGAGTTCAAGAAAGCAAGATGTGGTGGCTCTCTCAACTTGTGAGGCTGAATACATTGCAGCCTGCAGTGCCACATGCCAAGGTCTATGGTTGATTCATCTAATGACAGAACTCAGATATGGAGAATTTGAAGATTTCAAATTAAGAGTGGACAACCAATCAACTATAAACTTAGGAAAGAACCCTGTTAGCCATGGAAGAAGCAAACATATTCAGACAAGGTTCCATTTTCTAAGAGACCAAGTTGGAAAGGGAAGGGTTAAGATGGTTCATTGTTCAACAGATTTGCAAAAGGCTGATGTTTTTACAAAGACACTCATAGTTGATAAGTTCAAGAGATCCATGGATATGTTGAATGTGCATAGTTTTTGAGTTCAATTTGTGTTTCTTGTGTAGTTTCTTACTATTGTATTTTAGTAATAAGTAACTCTTTGATTAAGTGGGGATGTTAATTAGTGTAATAAATAGAGTTAGTTGAAAGTTACCACATATAGTAAGTAGTTAAAAGTTGTTAAAACAGTTTTAAAAAGTAGTATATTAGATTGTATTTCCTTGAGGTATTTGGTGAATGCAAGTATATTCATTTTCTCAATCAATCTCTCTAAACTCAATTACAAACTCTTTCTCTTTCTCTCATCTATCACACTTTTCTTTTTCTTGTTACAAACACTCTAACATTTGTGCCAACAAAACAGTGCTCAACCTATTGTCAACGTTCTTAAGTAAATGTTTGCTATCATGAGAAACTTGTAAATACATTAGCCCAATATGATTCTTGAGCATTTGGCAGCTAGACACTCAGAAGGAAATGCTAATCCTCCATACTTTATCTTTACCTAATGTATCAATGAACATTATGACATTAATGTTGTTGGTAAAATTAGCATTTCAACCTCTTACAAGGCTGCAAAATTAGTGTTTCCAAACATAACAACATTATTTGGATCTAGTTATATATATAGATAGCAGCAATTGTCTAATTGTCTATAAAAATACATGTTTAGTTATATATCAAAACAAGATATACAAATTGTCAATAGACCAATGGGTTCTATAAAATCTCAAAAAATTCCGCGATTCTATCATATTCTTCATTAAAGATATGTATGTATTTTCTATTATTTTATCAGTTAAATCTAAATCTATTTATTTTTGAACCATTTTATTCGTGAGGAGCCGTATGAGGTGAAAATCTCATGTACGGTTCTGTAATAGCGATGGAATTGAAAAACAACCAACCATCAACTATAACCCCCAAAGAACCAGATTCCGTAAACAACATAGAGGAAGGATGAAAGGAATATCCTATCGAGGTAATCATATTTGCTTTGGACGATATGCTCTTCAGGCACTTGAGCCCGCGTGGATCACATCTAGACAAATAGAAGCGGGTCGTCGAGCAATGTCACGAAATGTCCGCCGGGGTGGACAAATATGGGTTCGCATATTTCCAGACAAACCGATTACAGTAAGACCTACCGAAACGCGTATGGGTTCGGGAAAAGGATCTCCCGAATATTGGGTAGCTGTCGTTAAACCTGGTAGAATACTTTATGAAATGGGCGGAGTCGCAGAAAATATAGCCAGAAAGGCTATTTCAATAGCAGCATCCAAAATGCCTATACGAACTCAATTCATTATTTCGGGATAAAAAAAACCAAAGGAAAGAGGTCTTTGGGATGAAAAAAATGTCAATTGTAGGTTTCTTTTTTTTTAACACAGAATATTTTTTTTTACTTCAACCCTTGAATTGAAAAAAAAAAGAGATAAAAAAACGATATGATTCAACCTCAAACCCATTTGAATGTAGCCGATAACAGCGGAGCCCGCGAATTGATGTGTATTCGAATCATAGGAGCTAGTAATCGGAGATATGCTTATATTGGTGACATTGTTGTTGCTGTAATAAAGGAAGCTGTACCAAATACGCCTTTAGAAAGATCAGAAGTGATCAGAGCTGTAATTGTACGTACTTGTAAAGAACTCAAACGCAGCAACGGTATGATAATATACTATAATGATAATGCTGCGGTCGTCATCGATCAAGAAGGAAATCCCAAAGGAACTCGAATTTTTGGCGCAATCGCCAGGGAATTGAGACAGTTAAATTTCACTAAAATTGTTTCATTAGCACCGGAGGTATTATAAGACGAAACTCTGGCATAGATATATTATTTGTGAATAAAATAGATTCATTAATAAATTATATCTCGACACATATACCTTTTGTAGTAATTATTATAGTAATTTTTATATTATTCTCTATATATAGATATATATATATTTCATAAAAATTTGATCACCTCAATAAAATAAATAAAAAAAAAAAAGATATAAATATTTTAGAATAAACAATAGAAAAAGGAGCACGTTGATTATATTAAAAATCAGGGATAAGAATCATTTTCGTTTATCATGGGTAAGGACATCATCGCTGACATAATAACCTCTATACGAAATGCTGACATGAATAGAAAAGGAACGGTTCAAATACCATTTACTAACATTAACGAAAACATTGTTAAAATACTGTTACGAGAGGGTTTTATTCAAAATGTGAGAAAACATCGGGAAAACGACAAATATTTTTTAGTTTTAACTCTACGATATAGGAAAGGATCGTATAAACCTGTTTTAATTTTAAAACGGATCAGTACACCCGGTCTACGAATCTATTCTAATTATCAACGAATTCCTAGAATTTTAGGAGGAATGGGAATTGTAATTCTTTCTACTTCTAGAGGTATAATAACAGATCGAGAGGCTCGATTAGAAAGAATAGGCGGAGAAGTTTTATGTTATATATGGTAATTTTTCTGATATCCGAATTATATGAGATGATAAACTTCTATCCATTTTTGTCAAAAAAGAGAAAAAACATAGGTTTCAAATAGTACTCTTCATACAATAGTGAATGCGTGACGGAAGTTTAACTCGAATAAGAATACAAAAGAAAATGGATTCATGAAGTTTTAATTATGGAATAACTTCCCAAGGGTATGTTCCAGATTCCCCTTTATATTATAGAATCTTATTTTGTTTGATTCTAGTCTATGTTTCCGAAAGGATTCGACTCGACGTACTCATATTTTATATGTATATGATCCCGAAAGTTAAAATGGCAGTCTAAATCATTTTAATTAGACTTTTTTTTTTCAACTTAAATATTTTTTTGGGGGGTATGCTTATGCTTATAAGTTAAAAATTAAAAGAAAAATTATTTTCTTCCAATAAAGAGATTAGGGATTCATTTAAGGAATGACAAATATGAAAATAAGGGCCTCTGCTCGTAAAATTTGTGAAAAATGTAGATTGATCCGTAGGCGAGGTCAAATTATAGTAATTTGTTCCAATCCAAGACATAAACAAAGACAAGGATAAAATTTCCACAAAGGAGGGCTTTCAATTCTAAAGTAAAGGACTGAGACTGAATGCACAAATAAAATCAATTTTTATTAAATAATATAGATAATATATATAAGTTTTATAAATATATATATTAAATTATTATATATATTCTAACTATTAAAAAGAAATAAAAAAAATAATTGATATTTAAAATTCTATTAATATAGAATTAATAAAAAGAGTACAATTAATATAGAAAAGTTATAAAATAGTAACGAATCTTGTTTTGATATAAAATGGATATATCCATAGATCTTGGACTTCAATTGCTAAATAAAAAATTTAATAAAGTATGGCAAAACCTACACCCAAAATGGGTTCGCGTAAAAATGGACGTATTGGTTCGCGTAAGCATGCTCGTAAAATACCAAAGGGAGTTATTCATGTTCAAGCTAGTTTCAACAATACCATTGTGACTGTTACTGATGTACGGGGGCGGGTAATTTCTTGGTCCTCCGCCGGTACTTGTGGATTCAAGGGTACACGAAGAGGCACACCATTTGCCGCTCAAACCGCAGCAGCAAATGCTATTCTAACAGTAGCGGATCAAGGCATGCAACGGGCGGAAGTCATGATAAAAGGTCCGGGTCTCGGAAGAGATGCGGCATTAAGAGCTATTCGTAGAAGTGGTATACTATTAAAATTTATACGGGATGTAACCCCTATGCCACATAATGGATGTAGGTCTCCGAAAAAACGACGTGTGTAAAACGAAAAATAAACATGGAAGCGATTTCAAGAGAAATAAACCATTAAAGGATTTAATAATATATATAATATATTACTATGGTTCGAGAGAAAGTAAGAGTATCTACTCGAACACTCCGTTGGAAGTGTGTTGAATCAAGAGTAGACAGTAAGCGTCTTTATTATGGGCGCTTTATTCTGTCTCCACTTATGAAAGGTCAAGCCGATACAATAGGCATTGCAATGCGAAGAGTTTTACTCGGAGAAATCGAGGGAACATGTATCACACGTGCAAAATCTGAGAAAATACCACATGAATATTCGACGCTAGTAGGTATTCAAGAATCAGTCCATGAAATTTTAATGAATTTGAAAGAAATTGTATTGAGAAGTAATATGTATGGAACTCGGGACGCGTCTATTTTTGTCAAAGGTCCTGGATATGTAACTGCTCAAGACATCCTTTTACCACCTTCTGTGGAAATCGTTGATAATACACAACATATAGCTAATATAACAGAACCCATTAATTTGTGTATTGGATTAGAAATCGCGAGAAATCGAGGATATCGTATAAAAACACTAACTAAATTTCAAGACAGAAGTTATCCTATAGATGCTGTATTCATGTCTGTTCGAAATGCAAATCATAGTATTCATTCTTACGTGAATGGTAATGAAAAACAAGAAATACTTTTTCTCGAAATATGGACAAATGGAAGTTTAACTCCTAAAGAAGCGCTTTTTGAAGCCTCCCGGAATTTGATTGATTTATTTATTCCTTTTTTGCATGCGGACGAAGAAAACTTAAATTTCGAAAACAATCAACACAAAGTTAATTTACCCCCTTTTACTTTTGATGATCTATTTGATAAACTAAGGAAAAATAAAAAAGAAATAGCATTGAAATCCATTTTTATTGACCAATTAGAATTGTCTCCCAGGATCTATAATTGTCTCAAAAGGTCCAATATACATACATTATTTGACCTTTTGAATAACAGTCAAGAAGACCTTATTAAAATTGAACATTTTCGCGTAGAAGATGTAAAAGATATATTGGACATTTTAGAAATCGAAAAACATTTTACATAAATTTTTAATCCGTTGTATTTTTTCATCTTTATTTTGATAAAAATAAAGATGAAAAAATGGGTTTAAATCTTTAGCACAAATCCATATACTCAGAATAGTTCAGGACCGGATGTATCTAGGGAGAATTCACTTTGAGACAATTCTCCCTAGATACACAATCTACATTACAATCACATGGCATGATATTTTTTTTTTTATTTCATAATTGAATCAATTTAAAAAAGACCTAAAGTTAGGGATTTCTCAATAGGTAATGTTGCTCCAATACCCAACCACAAGGCCACTGCGGTACCAATCAAAAAGACGGTTGTGGCTACTGGACGGCGAAACGGGTTTTGAAATTTATTAACATTCTCCAAAAAGGGTACTGTTAATAATCCCGCAGGTACCAAAACCATTAAAAGAACGCCCAATAACTTATTTGGCACTGTACGAAGTATTTGAAATACGGGAAAGAAATACCATTCAGGCAATATTTCCAAAGGAGTTGCAAATGGATCCGCGGGTTCCCCAATCATTGATGGTTCTAGAACGGCTAAACCTACGTTACAGGCAATAGTACCTAGAATGACTACTGGAAAAATATATAAAAGATCGTTGGGCCATGCGGGTTCTCCATAATAATTATGACCCATTCCTTTAGCCAATTTAGCTCTTAATACAGGATCACTCAAGTCAGGTTTTTTTGTTATTGGGATAGGTGAAGTCTTATAGATCCATCCTCCGAAAGAACCGAACATGATAATTTTTCATCATACGGCTCAAGCACGAATCAAACGAACTGAATGTATCCATAGAACAAAATTCTATGGTATCCACATATGGATTCTGTATAAGAAAAGGACCCGATTCTCGTTTACGGAGTTACAGTTCTATCCATGGCAAAAAATTAAGTTCTTATAATTCAATTTTTATTAAGTAAATGCTAAATACCCAAGTATGCTAAAAAAAGTTGATAGTGCTTTCTGGGTTATCTCAGACCTTGTTACGATTGTTATCCCCCCAAAAAAAAATCTCGGGACTTTTTACATATTTTACATACAAAGGCTTTACTTGTTACTAATATAATCTTACCCCTGTTCTTCTTTAGATCTACCTGTTTCACTCCGATAGTATCATAAATCGAGTCAATGCATAGGAAATAAATGCATTTCCATACTATTAAGTTAAGTGAAAGAGATAACACATAATCTGGATTATATCACATCACTTATTTTACTGGATCTTACGGAGCCAGTTCATGCAGTACATGATTGGTCGAGTCTGATCATAGAAAAGATTCTCTTCAAAGGAACCGGCCTATCCTCTGTCTGTAGGGGGCTTTTGCGCGGGGGTTGGAACAAAGACACATTTAATTGTAAATTCAAATGTGGCAGATAAAGTCATATATATATCTGCGTGGTCCAATCAATAATAGTTCAAGTCACACACTCCCATAATCCATTGTTTCTTCGGAGAATTCCCTTCAACTTAACAAAATTAGATTATTTTTTTTCTATTTTATTTGACATACATGAATAGTTGAAGGGAAATATCCAAATATATGTCTTATTTAAAAGAATAAGACATATTTGTAGCAGTGAAATACTATTGTTCCTCCCCCAAATGAAAAATGCTCGATTACAAATATCTACGATCCAGACTATACTCTCTATAAAGGACCGGAAATGCCTTGCTTACGTATCATTGGAAAGTGCATTAACATAAATACGGCAGTAAGAAGAGGTAATACAAAAGTATGTAAACTATAAAAACGAGTCAAGGTAGATTGTCCCACACTAGCACTTCCGCGTAATAACTCCACTACAGACGATCCTATTACAGGAATAGCTTCTGGTACACCCGTTACAATTTTTACTGCCCAATACCCAATTTGGTCCCAAGGTAAGGAATAACCAGTTACACCAAAAGATGCGGTCAATACAGCCAAAACAACACCCGTAACCCAAGTCAATTCGCGAGGTTTTTTAAAACCTCCAGTGAGATACACTCGAAATACGTGCAGGATCATCATTAAAACCATCATACTTGCCGACCATCGATGAACTGATCGGATTAACCAACCAAAGTTAGCCTCAGTCATTATATATTGAACAGAAGCAAAAGCCTCAGTAACGGTCGGACGATAATAAAAAGTCATAGCAAATCCTGTTGCTACTTGGACTAAAAAACAAGTAAGTGTAATTCCTCCTAAACAATAAAATATATTGACATGAGGCGGAACGTATTTACTAGTTATATCGTCGGCAATCGCTTGAATCTCAAGACGTTCTTCGAACCAATCATAAACTTTATTGAGATAGGTAAACAAAGGGAACCCCCCCCCCCGAGAGCCGTATATGAGAATTTCACCTCGTACGGCTCAAACAGAAATACCCAAATACTGGTTGTAGCGGAAACGGATATGTGTAATAGAAAGTTCTTAACTTAATCCTATGCAACCTTCTCGGAAGATAAGAAAAAAATAGAAATCCGAAAGCTATTCTTTGTGGTTATAATGCCAAAATATCAAGTCAGCTCACTAAGTTTTATCTTGCTCGTTACAGGCCTCTTGAATATTCTATCTTACTTAATTTTTTTCTTTTATTTGTGTTATTTTTGATTTGTGTGTGTGGAATGCAACTTTACCTTGCTGTCGTCTTTATTATTCTTATTGATAGGAATTTTCTTGTTAAGACGCTACGAATCAATTAAAAAAACTTCAGATTCATATCAGAACCACGATGATTGAAAAAAAAGCTTTAATCTAAGCCCAAAAATTCCCTGAGTAAGAACTGCTGGATTATCACATATTCAATGAATAGATATAAATATAATGAAAAAAATCCCCAAAGAAACGTTTGTCCTTTGATCAAAATAAAGATAATCGCCGACGGTTTGAAAGAATAAAAATGTTTAGATTTATTTATTATAACTTCCAACCTTTTGAAATTTTTTTTTAGTCCGGTTGCGAGGTCTAAATATTAAGTTATGAATCATAGTTCTAATACGTTAAAATCTATTTTCTATATTCCGTG
>NW_017718293.1:15000-38664 GCF_001865875.1 Lupinus angustifolius
ACCAGCAACCAGAGCTGTATGCATTATATGGACAGAAAGCAAACGGCCGGGATCATTTAAAACAACGGTATGAACACGATACCAAGGCAAACCCATGAAAATACCTCTTATCTCAACAAAAAATAGACACTATGTAACTTTATTGCACTGGAAAAAACTATGCTATGGACGCCCCTTTTCAATAAATTATCTCGGATAAAGGATTCATATTTATTATCGTTTTTTAGTAATAATGGAACAATTATATTCGTAGGAATAAAACGAAGCAGATCTATTCTATATCCGATAAGTAACAATACGCAATGGTGGTGAGGGGGGTTTGATGACCCTATCCATTTTTTATTTCTAAGAGTCTTTCTATCATTGAATGCAAACAAACATATTCGTTTATCACTCAAAGGGCCTATTAGTAAGAACTTTACTTTAATTCATTTGGTCTTGCCTTTTTATTTATGATTTATAAATAAAATACAATATGATAAAGACAAATCATTTTTAGCATAATAAAAAGATTCTTATCTTACGTTTTCACATCAAAGTGACATATATTCCTCCTTTATTTTTCCCCATTTAATGCCCATTGGTGTTCCAAAAGTACCCTTTCGAAGTCCTGGAGAAGAAGATGCATCTTGGGTTGACATATAGTGTGACTTGTCAGATATATTTGGTTATATGGGATTTACCCCGTTCTCCCCCCCCGATGGAGATATACTTCTCTTTTATCCCCCCAAAAATTGCTTGAATCATCAAAAATTTTGAGCCTTAAGTGTAATAAAGTGCAATTAGATCGATTTTTTGGTTGGGTTGAAGTGGGGGATATCCCGATTACTATTCGACTCGAAATTTCAAAAAATTTATGGTTGGCTTGGTTGGACCAATAAAATGAAGCGTCCGGACTCTGTTTAGAAAAAAACAATTGGTAATTTGTCTAGGATTACTCCTTTTATCATATATTTGGCAGAAAACATGAAACAAGAAATTAAGAAAAAAGGGGAGGTCGTAACAAAAAGACACGGTATTGCAGTATTTGTCCTATATGTGCAAATCAAAATCGGGCGGATCTTTCTTTACCCAGAGGCGAACAGAAACCTAAAATAATTGAAAAAGAATTAATCAAGTCCATTCAAAAACAAGAAAATTATATTGCGGTTTTAATTCAATCTCGATGAAAACAATACATCAACGAAAGGTGAGTTCAATACAATAAAGTTAGTACCTTTTTTTATTATATATATTCTATCCATATCTATGAAAATAAATAAAATCGAAAAAAGGAAAGAGAGTAGAAATTTACACATTGATTCCTTATTTGCGATTTTCGGTGAACTGTATGCATCAAAAGGTGCATATACGGCTTTTAGGGGGTAAAATTTTATCCTAATCAACCGACTTTATCGCGAAAGACTACTTTTTTTAGGCCAAGAGGTTGATAGTGAAATATCAAATCAACTTATCGGCCTTATGGTATATCTCAGTATAGAGGACGATAACCAAGATTTGTATCTGTTTATAAATTCCCCAGGCGGATGGGTAATCCCCGGAATAGCTATTTATGATACTATGCAATTTGTACAACCAGATGTACAAACAGTATGCATGGGATTAGCTGCTTCAATGGGATCCTTTATTTTGGCAGGAGGCGAAATTACCAAACGTCTAGCATTTCCTCACGCTTGGCGCCAGTGCGTTTTTTTTTCTTTAAGAAAAAGACTATGCCTTCGCCATATGAATATTGAGTAATAATAGCACGGCACTTCGAGTTCGATACGCAATTCTTTTTTTTTTACCATTTGATTATGTATCGAAAGAGTAGTATGAAAAAAGGAGTGTTTACGATTTTTTTTTATCTGATCTATCGGGAGCCTATTTCAGTGTCACAAAATTTTTTGTTTTCAGTTTTCACACCGGAAAGCTTTTAACAATATTTATATGAAAGAATAGCAAATAAAAAATTATTATTTTTTATTTTATAACTATTTGAAAAAAATAAAATAAAGAAACTTTGGGATTGCTGAATAATAGACGAAATAATAAAGCAAGGGAACCGTCATAGTATTTTTCAAATACTCTAAAAAAGGAAGGATGGTTATTGGGTCATTTACTGATTTGGGTCTGATAGACCCGGTATATTTTATATTTTGTATTTTTTGATCTTCGAAATGTAAGGTAAAAATAAATCCCAAAGTATAGCCGTATGCAATACGCAAAAGATGCCTGTACGGTTATTCAATTTGATCTTTGTTTGTTTTATTATTATTTATCTCTTATCTCTCTCGCCTTATCGTGCAAGATAGATAGAGGAAACCTTTATCACGGTATATCATCAGGATCAGGGTAATGATCCATCAACCCGCTAGTTCTTTTTATGAGGCACAAACGGGAGAATTTATCCTGGAAGCGCAAGAACTGTTGAAACTGCGCGAAACGATCACAAGGGTTTATGTACAAAGAACGGGCAGACCTTTATGGCTTGTATCTGAAGACATGGAAAGAGATGTTTTTATGTCCGCAGCAGAAGCCCAAGCCCACGGAATTGTGGATCTTGTAGCGGTTGAATAAAAGCTTAACAGCACGGATTCTGCGCAAATACACAATTTGATATTTTTTTTGAATCTTCTTATTATTTATTATCGGATTTAATAGAATATTACTATTAATTAATCTATTAATATAATAATCGAATATAAGTAATTCACAATCATCGGATTAGGATTGATCTAAACCCGTTCATTATGTATACGACTCACCATGCCAACTATGAAACAACTTATTAGAAACACAAGACAGCCAATCCGAAATGTCACGAAATCCCCCGCGCTTCGGGGATGCCCTCAGCGCCGAGGAACGTGTACTAGGGTGTATGTGCGACTCGTTCAGATCCATAGAATAAAACAAAAGAAAGGAAACAATTGATTCCAGTATCGGCGAGGTGGTCGATTAAAAATCTATTAATAGAGTCTTCTATTGTGTATCAAATTTATGGTTTCGATTGGTGCAAACAAACCCAATCACCTCAATTTGCAATTTAAGCTGAGAAAGGCTTCCCCATTGGTAGCAAATGGTTACCCCTTAAGCGGGGAAATCATATTTCAATTCAAAATAAAAAGCGGAAAGATTATGCTCTTATTTTTGCAAGAACGAACTAAGAGGGTCAGCTACCCAGCCAATCTTCATACTTAAATACCGTTACTGTATAGTTCGACTTCGTTGTGAAATACCTATTATTATATATTTCATGGGTAGAGCCAAAGAGTGTGAACTGTACAAGTTAACAATAACATTGAAAAAATGAAGGGGCTCCGGTGTATAGAGAGGACCTCGCCGTTTAAAACCTAATCATAGAAACGATGAAACTCACCATTTCTTTATCTATTCCTATTTAATTTACTATGTTTTTTTGATACCCAGTATCAATACAAATACAATTTTTTATTTCGAGGTTAAATGCTTAGAAATAAAAAGAAAAAAAATCGTGGTTGGGAAGGTTATAGTAGCAAAAAAAGCCATCGGAATTTTTATTTTATACATTGGAAGGATCCATTTTTGTTATTAATAGACTATAGGGTGGGGAGAAAAGAATAACTGAACAAAAAGAAATCAAATAGTTATTCATCAAAGTCTCATTTATTCAATGACAAGAATTAAACGAGGATACATAGCTCGGAAACGGAGGACAAAAATTCGTTTATTTACATCAAGTTTTCGCGGGGCTCATTCAAGACTTACTCGAACTATGATTCAACAGAAAATAAAAGCTTTAGTTTCGGCTCATCGGGATAGAGATAGGAAAAAAAGGGATTTTCGAGCTTTGTGGATCAGTCGAATAAATGCAATAATTGGTGCGAATCAAAAAAATATATACTCTAGTTATCACAGATTAATATATAATCTGTACAAGAGGCAATTGCTTCTTAATCGTAAAATAGTTGCACAAATAGCTATATTAAAAGGGGATTGTCTTTTTATGATTGCAAACGAGATCATATAAAACTCTACTACCTTCCCGGAGATCAATCTCCGGGAAGGTAGTAGAGTTTTATATGATAAAATAGAATTCATACCATAAAGTCATCAAAATGAACAACCACGCTCAATAAAAAAAAGATTTATTCTTCTTCACCGATTATCTTTTCTGTTATAACACAACAATCAAAATTGGACTTTCATAGTTTTCGAACAAAAGATCAATCCAAATTTCATTTTATTTTAGATTAAAATTTAAATTCAATTGAAGAGTAACTCTATTTTTTTTTTTAAGACTAGTAGTGGTAGTTCTAGCGGTCAACTCGGTTTTTTCAAATTGTTTTTCATTTCAAATTGTTTTTCATTATTAAGAAAAGGTAACGAAGATAAAATACGAGCTTGTTTTATAACAATCGTAATTAATCGTTGTTGTTTTAAGGTCAATCTATTTACGCGTCTAGATAATATTTTTCCTTGTTCACTAATAAATCGACTAATTAAACTCATGTTTTTATAATCAATTCGATCCCCCGACCCAATCGGGGGCAGACGTCTACGAAAAGATCGCTTTGATTTAAGAAAGAGTCGCTTAGATTTATCCATGGTTTGTTTATTCCTATCCCGAAAATACTATTTCTTACAAAAAAGGATTCGTTTTGTTTATATTCTTACTTTCTTTTGATTTTTATTTATTTATATATAATATATATGTTGTTATGTTATATAATTATATATATAGTTTTATATAGTTTATAGAATATATATGAAAAACTGGTCATTTTCTTTTGAAAGGGTGACACAGAAGCGATCAATTTTTTCTATTTCTTTATTTCTGCGTGAATCATATGTTTGCAACAACGGGGACAGAATTTTCTCAATTCCAATCGACTGGGCGTATTGTGTCGATTCTTTTGAGTAATATATCTAGAAATACCGGTTGATTGCTTATTAACACTACTATTCTGAGCACAACTAGTACATTCCAAAATAACCGCTACTCGGATATCTTTACCCTTGGCCATGAACCTCCTTGGGGTTTTTGATTCACTTTAAACTCTTCGATTTTTTGATTAGAAGAAGAAAAATAAAAGGGTAAAAGGAGAAGTTGATAATGCGAAATAAAATGATGCACGATTTCCTTGCTATTAATATAAATATAGTACAATACTAATTAAGTTAATTAATACAATAACTTCGAACTAATCTTCTATGATTATGATATTGTTGACCCCGCCCTAGCCCATTTCATTTTAATTTCGGGTCTCACTCTATTCTATTATTACTCTCTTATTAATAGAAATGGAATTGAATTAATAATTCCATATCTTCTATTATGGAATTATTAATTCAATTCCATTTAGGCTTTGACCAGATTCCGAGTTTCCCTGAGGCTGAATCCACCCTTCTTCTTTCTATTTTCTAACTTATTAGAATTCTAAAAGAAAAGGGGGTTAATCATAGATATTTGATTGGATCTTGAATCTTCTTCACCCCTTCCTGTGCCAATAACTAGAATGAAAAAAACGGGAATATCAATGCATCCGGGAATAAACGGTTGATCTCTATCAAGAGACCCGCTAAAGCCCCGAACCATAAAGTACTTATCACTGGTGCCACGGAGAGATATGTTTTTAGATCTCGCATTTAAAATCTCCTTTTTTTCTTCTTTATTGTAATTTGTAATACATAATCACATAGAGGAATACGATCAGATGGTTATTAACTCAATAACCACTTGTATTTGTCGGCAGAATCCCAAATTAAAATTGAAATGTACAACAATTCATTCTATATAAAAAAAAAAATAAGTCTATTTCTGCCCGAGCAGTCCCTAAAAATATTTTTCCGGTTTAGGGAAATTTCCTATATTTTATTTTTTTATTATATTTTATTATAAATATTCTTTATTCTTATTCTATAGAATATATATATATATTTCATATCCTTATTATCCTTATATAGATAGGAAACTAAAAAAAATGGCAGGATAATTGATATATATATATCAACGGCGAAAATTAAAATATGGAAAACACGACAAAGATTCTTTACAATGACACTGGAAACCAATTGAGAGGGATGTAGCGCAGCTTGGTAGCGCGTTTGTTTTGGGTACAAAATGTCACGGGTTCAAATCCTGTCATCCCTAACTATTACTTATCCTATGAACAGTAACAATATATCACAATATATATTGTGATATATTGATATAGTATATGCCTGCAAGATGTATTGGGGTCTCATAAAATTATTTATGAGAATAAAGCGCTCTTAGTTCAGTTCGGTAGAACGCGGGTCTCCAAAACCCGATGTCGTAGGTTCAAATCCTACAGAGCGTGATTCCATTCTTGTTAGATCCAGACAGAACGACACTGCGAAATATTTGAACCACAGTCTAAAGTCTGAATTTGACCTCTGGGATTAGGATTAAAACAAAGAAATAGTAGGTCAATAAACAAAAGAGGTGTTAATTGATCAAAGGTCTAACTGATCACCACGTCGGTATTGTAAATATGCAGTTACGAATAATCCAGCCAAAGTAATAGGAATGAGACCTAACACGATTCCAAAGAGAAAAACTTCAATCATTTGAATTTGTTTGAAAGGGAAAGGGGGAGGTAATATCTATCCTTAAATATTAATCTATATTGACCATGAATCCCAACGACCAAGAAATTGGAAATGGACACGATAAGGAACTGTGGAATATCTAGAATATAAAAAAATTGTCAATTCATTTTATCATTTCAAATCAAATAAGTCGTATCTTACTCAGACCAATAAATAGAGCTGAGGTTATAGTTAAAGCCGCTAGTAGAAAACCGAAATAACTAGTTATAGTGGGCATAAAGAAGCTAAATGAAATTTTTTTTTTTATACATACATATGTTTATAAAGCACTTCCCTAAGTTTCCATTTTGAGGAGAAAAATTGTAAAATAAACAAACTTGAAAGGTACAATTGAATATTTGTGATTCATCAATTACAGACGAAGCAAAATAGAGTGACATAGATAAGAAAGCAATTCATCATCTGTGACATCTACTCATCTTGTGATTTCAAATCAACAAATTCATTGAACAACTCGTGAGTTGAGTAAACCAATCTAATTAGATTATTTTCATCTTAATTTTAGATTATTTTAATTTTGTATTAAAAATAGAATATATAATATTTATTATTTATATTCTATATAATTATAAAATTATATATTATCAGGAATACAAAATAATAAAAATAATAATTAATATAAAAAAAAAAAAAGAATAAAAAGAAACTTTGTTGTTTAATTTAATTCAACTTAAAATTAATATGAAAGAAAATACGAAAAATATCTATTTGAAAACCCCCCTTGTTTTTTTTATTGTATCTAATTTTTTCTATTTTCCTTCTTCAGTTTAGAAGAAAAGAAGAAAGAGTGACCTTAGAATGTCATTTACTTTTTTTCCTTTGATTTTAATCCATTAGATTTAGTAGTAGGAGTTTCCATTCTTCTAATATATACAACGAGAAGAAAGAGGGTATCAGATCACTCGAAACTGGTATTCCGCCGTTTTTTTCTTTCCCCTTTTCTATTTATAATTTTAATAAAAAAAAGCTTTATCCTTGTAATTAAGCCAAGAAAGAACCTTTTTTGTGTCTAATACAAGAACAACTAATCAACTTTTTCTTCCATCAAATAGTATTTAATTTATTACCGCTATTATTGTTACTGAACGACTAACCAATTCCACTCTTTAAAATTAAATAAAAGGGAGTAGGTTCCAACAAAAAAAACATCTTTGACAATCACAAAAAAGTATATTTCTAGATTTCACATCTAATTGAATTGTAGAAATATGATAATTTCCTTCCTGAATTATTAGAAACCAATCGGTCGGATTACCATTTTAATTGATTCTCAGTTTCGAGTATAGTGCGAAACTAATAATAATAGAATAATGTCGAGAACCCTAATTTTAGAGTATAAAAAAATTCTTATACTCTCATTTAGTACAGTACATCGAGACAACCAAACCAACAAGCAAAGAAGAAAAAAATTATCTAGTCCTTAATCTCGCCACTTATTGTGAAATTGAATTGCTGTATCAGAAGAAGGATAGCTATACTGGTTCGGTATACTCGAAAGACACCCTTGGTACAATATTGACGATCTAACAAAGATTAAATTTCAGTAAATTTCTACTTACTGATGATTTCATCTTTTATGGAATCGACCCCCTTTTTACTGTACAAGAATATGTGGAGTTCGACATGTCTGGAAGCACAGGAGAACGTTCTTTTGCTGATATTATTACCAGTATTCGATACTGGATTATTCATAGCATTACTATACCCTCCCTATTCATTGCGGGGTGGCTATTTGTCAGCACGGGTTTAGCTTACGATGTATTTGGAAGTCCCCGCCCAAACGAGTATTTTACAGAGAGCCGACAAGGAATTCCATTAATAACCGGCCGTTTTGATCCTTTGGAACAACTCGATGAATTTAGTAGATCTTTTTAGGAGGCTCAAATGACCATAGATAGGACCTATCCAATTTTTACAGTACGATGGTTGGCTGTTCACGGACTAGCGGTACCCACCGTTTCTTTTTTGGGATCAATATCAGCAATGCAGTTCATCCAACGATAAACCTAATCCGAATTATAGAGCTACGACACAATCAAACCCAAACGAACAAAATGTTGAATTGAATCGTACCAGTCTCTACTGGGGTTTATTACTAATTTTTGTACTTGCTGTTTTATTTTCAAATTATTTCTTCAATTAATAGAAGAAAAGGAAATAGTAAGAATTATCTTATCCCAGTCGGAAAGATATCATTTCATAATTATCTATGACTGTTTATGTCTCTAGCATGACTACTTAATAAAATGTGGAGGAAAGTGGGATAAATGGCCGATACTACTGGAAGGATTCCTCTTTGGATAATAGGTACTGTAACTGGTATTGCTGTGATCGGTTTAATTGGTATTTTCTTTTATGGTTCATATTCCGGATTGGGCTCATCCCTGTAGTAATTGGATGAATTGAGTTTTCGAAATGAAAGTGTAAGAACTCAACAGGGATCCACCCTTTCTTTGACAAATTCGAGGGGGTCCCGTTGAGTTCTTAATAATTAAAATATTTTTTGTTCGTACAAATGACTCACTAGATATTAGATTGCTTTTTGCGATTAAAAAAAAAACTCCATTTATTTCATTGTTTTTGATGATGTTTTTGAAAAATCAACTTCATTAATTGATTCAAAACATCTTTTACGGAATAATATCTGTCAATACTTTTTATTTAAAATTGAAAGAAAGATAAAGTAAAAAAAAAGAAAGAATAAAAGGAATCGCTTGATTTACTTTTTCTGGGTGGTGCAATATAAATATAATGAATTCTATTGTATTATATTGGAATACATTCTTAATTATATTCTATATATTTATCGATCAAATATCATGTGAACCTAACCTTTCTTAAGTATCCTAATCGAATCTTACTCTAAATCGATTTTATTTTAGTATCTAATAGTATCGAATCATGATTGAATTCTTTTTTCTAAACAAGTTAATTGAAGACGTTTTGTATTTGGTCAATAAAATTCCCTCTCTTTTTTGTGTTTGTCCACTACTCCACCACATATTATATGTCATAAACATAAAAGTTCTAAGTTGGAAAAAATCGAAACTAAGAATAGGATTCTTTTAGGAAGGGGATCCAGAAGTATTATTTTCTTAAAATTTTGTAGAATATTTCGATACAAGCAAGAATGAATCGGACGGACTCTAGGAAAAGAAAAATAATCCCTCCTAGAATCCCGTTTTCCCCATTTCGAATTCTACTGTGCTTAATATGCTCTGCCTATTTATTTATTTTTTATCGAGCCGAATTTTCGTATATTAGAATAGAAATCTATTAATAGATTTCTATTCTAATATACGAAAATTCGGCTCGATAAAAAATAAATAAATAGGCAGAGCATATTAAGCACAGTAGAATTCGAAATGGGGAAAACGGGATTCTAGGAGGGATTATTTTTCTTTTCCTAGAGTCCGTCCGATTCATTCTTGCTTGTATCGAAATATTCTACAAAATTTTAAGAAAATAATACTTCTGGATCCCCTTCCTAAAAGAATCCTATTCTTAGTTTCGATTTTTTCCAACTTAGAACTTTTATGTTTATGACATATAATATGTGGTGGAGTAGTGGACAAACACAAAAAAGAGAGGGAATTTTATTGACCAAATACAAAACGTCTTCAATTAACTTGTTTAGAAAAAAGAATTCAATCATGATTCGATACTATTAGATACTAAAATAAAATCGATTTAGAGTAAGATTCGATTAGGATACTTAAGAAAGGTTAGGTTCACATGATATTTGATCGATAAATATATAGAATATAATTAAGAATGTATTCCAATATAATACAATAGAATTCATTATATTTATATTGCACCACCCAGAAAAAGTAAATCAAGCGATTCCTTTTATTCTTTCTTTTTTTTTACTTTATCTTTCTTTCAATTTTAAATAAAAAGTATTGACAGATATTATTCCGTAAAAGATGTTTTGAATCAATTAATGAAGTTGATTTTTCAAAAACATCATCAAAAACAATGAAATAAATGGAGTTTTTTTTTTAATCGCAAAAAGCAATCTAATATCTAGTGAGTCATTTGTACGAACAAAAAATATTTTAATTATTAAGAACTCAACGGGACCCCCTCGAATTTGTCAAAGAAAGGGTGGATCCCTGTTGAGTTCTTACACTTTCATTTCGAAAACTCAATTCATCCAATTACTACAGGGATGAGCCCAATCCGGAATATGAACCATAAAAGAAAATACCAATTAAACCGATCACAGCAATACCAGTTACAGTACCTATTATCCAAAGAGGAATCCTTCCAGTAGTATCGGCCATTTATCCCACTTTCCTCCACATTTTATTAAGTAGTCATGCTAGAGACATAAACAGTCATAGATAATTATGAAATGATATCTTTCCGACTGGGATAAGATAATTCTTACTATTTCCTTTTCTTCTATTAATTGAAGAAATAATTTGAAAATAAAACAGCAAGTACAAAAATTAGTAATAAACCCCAGTAGAGACTGGTACGATTCAATTCAACATTTTGTTCGTTTGGGTTTGATTGTGTCGTAGCTCTATAATTCGGATTAGGTTTATCGTTGGATGAACTGCATTGCTGATATTGATCCCAAAAAAGAAACGGTGGGTACCGCTAGTCCGTGAACAGCCAACCATCGTACTGTAAAAATTGGATAGGTCCTATCTATGGTCATTTGAGCCTCCTAAAAAGATCTACTAAATTCATCGAGTTGTTCCAAAGGATCAAAACGGCCGGTTATTAATGGAATTCCTTGTCGGCTCTCTGTAAAATACTCGTTTGGGCGGGGACTTCCAAATACATCGTAAGCTAAACCCGTGCTGACAAATAGCCACCCCGCAATGAATAGGGAGGGTATAGTAATGCTATGAATAATCCAGTATCGAATACTGGTAATAATATCAGCAAAAGAACGTTCTCCTGTGCTTCCAGACATGTCGAACTCCACATATTCTTGTACAGTAAAAAGGGGGTCGATTCCATAAAAGATGAAATCATCAGTAAGTAGAAATTTACTGAAATTTAATCTTTGTTAGATCGTCAATATTGTACCAAGGGTGTCTTTCGAGTATACCGAACCAGTATAGCTATCCTTCTTCTGATACAGCAATTCAATTTCACAATAAGTGGCGAGATTAAGGACTAGATAATTTTTTTCTTCTTTGCTTGTTGGTTTGGTTGTCTCGATGTACTGTACTAAATGAGAGTATAAGAATTTTTTTATACTCTAAAATTAGGGTTCTCGACATTATTCTATTATTATTAGTTTCGCACTATACTCGAAACTGAGAATCAATTAAAATGGTAATCCGACCGATTGGTTTCTAATAATTCAGGAAGGAAATTATCATATTTCTACAATTCAATTAGATGTGAAATCTAGAAATATACTTTTTTGTGATTGTCAAAGATGTTTTTTTTGTTGGAACCTACTCCCTTTTATTTAATTTTAAAGAGTGGAATTGGTTAGTCGTTCAGTAACAATAATAGCGGTAATAAATTAAATACTATTTGATGGAAGAAAAAGTTGATTAGTTGTTCTTGTATTAGACACAAAAAAGGTTCTTTCTTGGCTTAATTACAAGGATAAAGCTTTTTTTTATTAAAATTATAAATAGAAAAGGGGAAAGAAAAAAACGGCGGAATACCAGTTTCGAGTGATCTGATACCCTCTTTCTTCTCGTTGTATATATTAGAAGAATGGAAACTCCTACTACTAAATCTAATGGATTAAAATCAAAGGAAAAAAAGTAAATGACATTCTAAGGTCACTCTTTCTTCTTTTCTTCTAAACTGAAGAAGGAAAATAGAAAAAATTAGATACAATAAAAAAAACAAGGGGGGTTTTCAAATAGATATTTTTCGTATTTTCTTTCATATTAATTTTAAGTTGAATTAAATTAAACAACAAAGTTTCTTTTTATTCTTTTTTTTTTTTTATATTAATTATTATTTTTATTATTTTGTATTCCTGATAATATATAATTTTATAATTATATAGAATATAAATAATAAATATTATATATTCTATTTTTAATACAAAATTAAAATAATCTAAAATTAAGATGAAAATAATCTAATTAGATTGGTTTACTCAACTCACGAGTTGTTCAATGAATTTGTTGATTTGAAATCACAAGATGAGTAGATGTCACAGATGATGAATTGCTTTCTTATCTATGTCACTCTATTTTGCTTCGTCTGTAATTGATGAATCACAAATATTCAATTGTACCTTTCAAGTTTGTTTATTTTACAATTTTTCTCCTCAAAATGGAAACTTAGGGAAGTGCTTTATAAACATATGTATGTATAAAAAAAAAAATTTCATTTAGCTTCTTTATGCCCACTATAACTAGTTATTTCGGTTTTCTACTAGCGGCTTTAACTATAACCTCAGCTCTATTTATTGGTCTGAGTAAGATACGACTTATTTGATTTGAAATGATAAAATGAATTGACAATTTTTTTATATTCTAGATATTCCACAGTTCCTTATCGTGTCCATTTCCAATTTCTTGGTCGTTGGGATTCATGGTCAATATAGATTAATATTTAAGGATAGATATTACCTCCCCCTTTCCCTTTCAAACAAATTCAAATGATTGAAGTTTTTCTCTTTGGAATCGTGTTAGGTCTCATTCCTATTACTTTGGCTGGATTATTCGTAACTGCATATTTACAATACCGACGTGGTGATCAGTTAGACCTTTGATCAATTAACACCTCTTTTGTTTATTGACCTACTATTTCTTTGTTTTAATCCTAATCCCAGAGGTCAAATTCAGACTTTAGACTGTGGTTCAAATATTTCGCAGTGTCGTTCTGTCTGGATCTAACAAGAATGGAATCACGCTCTGTAGGATTTGAACCTACGACATCGGGTTTTGGAGACCCGCGTTCTACCGAACTGAACTAAGAGCGCTTTATTCTCATAAATAATTTTATGAGACCCCAATACATCTTGCAGGCATATACTATATCAATATATCACAATATATATTGTGATATATTGATATAGTATATGCCTGCAAGATGTATTGGGGTCTCATAAAATTATTTATGAGAATAAAGCGCTCTTAGTTCAGTTCGGTAGAACGCGGGTCTCCAAAACCCGATGTCGTAGGTTCAAATCCTACAGAGCGTGATTCCATTCTTGTTAGATCCAGACAGAACGACACTGCGAAATATTTGAACCACAGTCTAAAGTCTGAATTTGACCTCTGGGATTAGGATTAAAACAAAGAAATAGTAGGTCAATAAACAAAAGAGGTGTTAATTGATCAAAGGTCTAACTGATCACCACGTCGGTATTGTAAATATGCAGTTACGAATAATCCAGCCAAAGTAATAGGAATGAGACCTAACACGATTCCAAAGAGAAAAACTTCAATCATTTGAATTTGTTTGAAAGGGAAAGGGGGAGGTAATATCTATCCTTAAATATTAATCTATATTGACCATGAATCCCAACGACCAAGAAATTGGAAATGGACACGATAAGGAACTGTGGAATATCTAGAATATAAAAAAATTGTCAATTCATTTTATCATTTCAAATCAAATAAGTCGTATCTTACTCAGACCAATAAATAGAGCTGAGGTTATAGTTAAAGCCGCTAGTAGAAAACCGAAATAACTAGTTATAGTGGGCATAAAGAAGCTAAATGAAATTTTTTTTTTTATACATACATATGTTTATAAAGCACTTCCCTAAGTTTCCATTTTGAGGAGAAAAATTGTAAAATAAACAAACTTGAAAGGTACAATTGAATATTTGTGATTCATCAATTACAGACGAAGCAAAATAGAGTGACATAGATAAGAAAGCAATTCATCATCTGTGACATCTACTCATCTTGTGATTTCAAATCAACAAATTCATTGAACAACTCGTGAGTTGAGTAAACCAATCTAATTAGATTATTTTCATCTTAATTTTAGATTATTTTAATTTTGTATTAAAAATAGAATATATAATATTTATTATTTATATTCTATATAATTATAAAATTATATATTATCAGGAATACAAAATAATAAAAATAATAATTAATATAAAAAAAAAAAAAGAATAAAAAGAAACTTTGTTGTTTAATTTAATTCAACTTAAAATTAATATGAAAGAAAATACGAAAAATATCTATTTGAAAACCCCCCTTGTTTTTTTTATTGTATCTAATTTTTTCTATTTTCCTTCTTCAGTTTAGAAGAAAAGAAGAAAGAGTGACCTTAGAATGTCATTTACTTTTTTTCCTTTGATTTTAATCCATTAGATTTAGTAGTAGGAGTTTCCATTCTTCTAATATATACAACGAGAAGAAAGAGGGTATCAGATCACTCGAAACTGGTATTCCGCCGTTTTTTTCTTTCCCCTTTTCTATTTATAATTTTAATAAAAAAAAGCTTTATCCTTGTAATTAAGCCAAGAAAGAACCTTTTTTGTGTCTAATACAAGAACAACTAATCAACTTTTTCTTCCATCAAATAGTATTTAATTTATTACCGCTATTATTGTTACTGAACGACTAACCAATTCCACTCTTTAAAATTAAATAAAAGGGAGTAGGTTCCAACAAAAAAAACATCTTTGACAATCACAAAAAAGTATATTTCTAGATTTCACATCTAATTGAATTGTAGAAATATGATAATTTCCTTCCTGAATTATTAGAAACCAATCGGTCGGATTACCATTTTAATTGATTCTCAGTTTCGAGTATAGTGCGAAACTAATAATAATAGAATAATGTCGAGAACCCTAATTTTAGAGTATAAAAAAATTCTTATACTCTCATTTAGTACAGTACATCGAGACAACCAAACCAACAAGCAAAGAAGAAAAAAATTATCTAGTCCTTAATCTCGCCACTTATTGTGAAATTGAATTGCTGTATCAGAAGAAGGATAGCTATACTGGTTCGGTATACTCGAAAGACACCCTTGGTACAATATTGACGATCTAACAAAGATTAAATTTCAGTAAATTTCTACTTACTGATGATTTCATCTTTTATGGAATCGACCCCCTTTTTACTGTACAAGAATATGTGGAGTTCGACATGTCTGGAAGCACAGGAGAACGTTCTTTTGCTGATATTATTACCAGTATTCGATACTGGATTATTCATAGCATTACTATACCCTCCCTATTCATTGCGGGGTGGCTATTTGTCAGCACGGGTTTAGCTTACGATGTATTTGGAAGTCCCCGCCCAAACGAGTATTTTACAGAGAGCCGACAAGGAATTCCATTAATAACCGGCCGTTTTGATCCTTTGGAACAACTCGATGAATTTAGTAGATCTTTTTAGGAGGCTCAAATGACCATAGATAGGACCTATCCAATTTTTACAGTACGATGGTTGGCTGTTCACGGACTAGCGGTACCCACCGTTTCTTTTTTGGGATCAATATCAGCAATGCAGTTCATCCAACGATAAACCTAATCCGAATTATAGAGCTACGACACAATCAAACCCAAACGAACAAAATGTTGAATTGAATCGTACCAGTCTCTACTGGGGTTTATTACTAATTTTTGTACTTGCTGTTTTATTTTCAAATTATTTCTTCAATTAATAGAAGAAAAGGAAATAGTAAGAATTATCTTATCCCAGTCGGAAAGATATCATTTCATAATTATCTATGACTGTTTATGTCTCTAGCATGACTACTTAATAAAATGTGGAGGAAAGTGGGATAAATGGCCGATACTACTGGAAGGATTCCTCTTTGGATAATAGGTACTGTAACTGGTATTGCTGTGATCGGTTTAATTGGTATTTTCTTTTATGGTTCATATTCCGGATTGGGCTCATCCCTGTAGTAATTGGATGAATTGAGTTTTCGAAATGAAAGTGTAAGAACTCAACAGGGATCCACCCTTTCTTTGACAAATTCGAGGGGGTCCCGTTGAGTTCTTAATAATTAAAATATTTTTTGTTCGTACAAATGACTCACTAGATATTAGATTGCTTTTTGCGATTAAAAAAAAAACTCCATTTATTTCATTGTTTTTGATGATGTTTTTGAAAAATCAACTTCATTAATTGATTCAAAACATCTTTTACGGAATAATATCTGTCAATACTTTTTATTTAAAATTGAAAGAAAGATAAAGTAAAAAAAAAGAAAGAATAAAAGGAATCGCTTGATTTACTTTTTCTGGGTGGTGCAATATAAATATAATGAATTCTATTGTATTATATTGGAATACATTCTTAATTATATTCTATATATTTATCGATCAAATATCATGTGAACCTAACCTTTCTTAAGTATCCTAATCGAATCTTACTCTAAATCGATTTTATTTTAGTATCTAATAGTATCGAATCATGATTGAATTCTTTTTTCTAAACAAGTTAATTGAAGACGTTTTGTATTTGGTCAATAAAATTCCCTCTCTTTTTTGTGTTTGTCCACTACTCCACCACATATTATATGTCATAAACATAAAAGTTCTAAGTTGGAAAAAATCGAAACTAAGAATAGGATTCTTTTAGGAAGGGGATCCAGAAGTATTATTTTCTTAAAATTTTGTAGAATATTTCGATACAAGCAAGAATGAATCGGACGGACTCTAGGAAAAGAAAAATAATCCCTCCTAGAATCCCGTTTTCCCCATTTCGAATTCTACTGTGCTTAATATGCTCTGCCTATTTATTTATTTTTTATCGAGCCGAATTTTCGTATATTAGAATAGAAATCTATTAATAGATTTCTATTCTAATATACGAAAATTCGGCTCGATAAAAAATAAATAAATAGGCAGAGCATATTAAGCACAGTAGAATTCGAAATGGGGAAAACGGGATTCTAGGAGGGATTATTTTTCTTTTCCTAGAGTCCGTCCGATTCATTCTTGCTTGTATCGAAATATTCTACAAAATTTTAAGAAAATAATACTTCTGGATCCCCTTCCTAAAAGAATCCTATTCTTAGTTTCGATTTTTTCCAACTTAGAACTTTTATGTTTATGACATATAATATGTGGTGGAGTAGTGGACAAACACAAAAAAGAGAGGGAATTTTATTGACCAAATACAAAACGTCTTCAATTAACTTGTTTAGAAAAAAGAATTCAATCATGATTCGATACTATTAGATACTAAAATAAAATCGATTTAGAGTAAGATTCGATTAGGATACTTAAGAAAGGTTAGGTTCACATGATATTTGATCGATAAATATATAGAATATAATTAAGAATGTATTCCAATATAATACAATAGAATTCATTATATTTATATTGCACCACCCAGAAAAAGTAAATCAAGCGATTCCTTTTATTCTTTCTTTTTTTTTACTTTATCTTTCTTTCAATTTTAAATAAAAAGTATTGACAGATATTATTCCGTAAAAGATGTTTTGAATCAATTAATGAAGTTGATTTTTCAAAAACATCATCAAAAACAATGAAATAAATGGAGTTTTTTTTTTAATCGCAAAAAGCAATCTAATATCTAGTGAGTCATTTGTACGAACAAAAAATATTTTAATTATTAAGAACTCAACGGGACCCCCTCGAATTTGTCAAAGAAAGGGTGGATCCCTGTTGAGTTCTTACACTTTCATTTCGAAAACTCAATTCATCCAATTACTACAGGGATGAGCCCAATCCGGAATATGAACCATAAAAGAAAATACCAATTAAACCGATCACAGCAATACCAGTTACAGTACCTATTATCCAAAGAGGAATCCTTCCAGTAGTATCGGCCATTTATCCCACTTTCCTCCACATTTTATTAAGTAGTCATGCTAGAGACATAAACAGTCATAGATAATTATGAAATGATATCTTTCCGACTGGGATAAGATAATTCTTACTATTTCCTTTTCTTCTATTAATTGAAGAAATAATTTGAAAATAAAACAGCAAGTACAAAAATTAGTAATAAACCCCAGTAGAGACTGGTACGATTCAATTCAACATTTTGTTCGTTTGGGTTTGATTGTGTCGTAGCTCTATAATTCGGATTAGGTTTATCGTTGGATGAACTGCATTGCTGATATTGATCCCAAAAAAGAAACGGTGGGTACCGCTAGTCCGTGAACAGCCAACCATCGTACTGTAAAAATTGGATAGGTCCTATCTATGGTCATTTGAGCCTCCTAAAAAGATCTACTAAATTCATCGAGTTGTTCCAAAGGATCAAAACGGCCGGTTATTAATGGAATTCCTTGTCGGCTCTCTGTAAAATACTCGTTTGGGCGGGGACTTCCAAATACATCGTAAGCTAAACCCGTGCTGACAAATAGCCACCCCGCAATGAATAGGGAGGGTATAGTAATGCTATGAATAATCCAGTATCGAATACTGGTAATAATATCAGCAAAAGAACGTTCTCCTGTGCTTCCAGACATGTCGAACTCCACATATTCTTGTACAGTAAAAAGGGGGTCGATTCCATAAAAGATGAAATCATCAGTAAGTAGAAATTTACTGAAATTTAATCTTTGTTAGATCGTCAATATTGTACCAAGGGTGTCTTTCGAGTATACCGAACCAGTATAGCTATCCTTCTTCTGATACAGCAATTCAATTTCACAATAAGTGGCGAGATTAAGGACTAGATAATTTTTTTCTTCTTTGCTTGTTGGTTTGGTTGTCTCGATGTACTGTACTAAATGAGAGTATAAGAATTTTTTTATACTCTAAAATTAGGGTTCTCGACATTATTCTATTATTATTAGTTTCGCACTATACTCGAAACTGAGAATCAATTAAAATGGTAATCCGACCGATTGGTTTCTAATAATTCAGGAAGGAAATTATCATATTTCTACAATTCAATTAGATGTGAAATCTAGAAATATACTTTTTTGTGATTGTCAAAGATGTTTTTTTTGTTGGAACCTACTCCCTTTTATTTAATTTTAAAGAGTGGAATTGGTTAGTCGTTCAGTAACAATAATAGCGGTAATAAATTAAATACTATTTGATGGAAGAAAAAGTTGATTAGTTGTTCTTGTATTAGACACAAAAAAGGTTCTTTCTTGGCTTAATTACAAGGATAAAGCTTTTTTTTATTAAAATTATAAATAGAAAAGGGGAAAGAAAAAAACGGCGGAATACCAGTTTCGAGTGATCTGATACCCTCTTTCTTCTCGTTGTATATATTAGAAGAATGGAAACTCCTACTACTAAATCTAATGGATTAAAATCAAAGGAAAAAAAGTAAATGACATTCTAAGGTCACTCTTTCTTCTTTTCTTCTAAACTGAAGAAGGAAAATAGAAAAAATTAGATACAATAAAAAAAACAAGGGGGGTTTTCAAATAGATATTTTTCGTATTTTCTTTCATATTAATTTTAAGTTGAATTAAATTAAACAACAAAGTTTCTTTTTATTCTTTTTTTTTTTTTATATTAATTATTATTTTTATTATTTTGTATTCCTGATAATATATAATTTTATAATTATATAGAATATAAATAATAAATATTATATATTCTATTTTTAATACAAAATTAAAATAATCTAAAATTAAGATGAAAATAATCTAATTAGATTGGTTTACTCAACTCACGAGTTGTTCAATGAATTTGTTGATTTGAAATCACAAGATGAGTAGATGTCACAGATGATGAATTGCTTTCTTATCTATGTCACTCTATTTTGCTTCGTCTGTAATTGATGAATCACAAATATTCAATTGTACCTTTCAAGTTTGTTTATTTTACAATTTTTCTCCTCAAAATGGAAACTTAGGGAAGTGCTTTATAAACATATGTATGTATAAAAAAAAAAATTTCATTTAGCTTCTTTATGCCCACTATAACTAGTTATTTCGGTTTTCTACTAGCGGCTTTAACTATAACCTCAGCTCTATTTATTGGTCTGAGTAAGATACGACTTATTTGATTTGAAATGATAAAATGAATTGACAATTTTTTTATATTCTAGATATTCCACAGTTCCTTATCGTGTCCATTTCCAATTTCTTGGTCGTTGGGATTCATGGTCAATATAGATTAATATTTAAGGATAGATATTACCTCCCCCTTTCCCTTTCAAACAAATTCAAATGATTGAAGTTTTTCTCTTTGGAATCGTGTTAGGTCTCATTCCTATTACTTTGGCTGGATTATTCGTAACTGCATATTTACAATACCGACGTGGTGATCAGTTAGACCTTTGATCAATTAACACCTCTTTTGTTTATTGACCTACTATTTCTTTGTTTTAATCCTAATCCCAGAGGTCAAATTCAGACTTTAGACTGTGGTTCAAATATTTCGCAGTGTCGTTCTGTCTGGATCTAACAAGAATGGAATCACGCTCTGTAGGATTTGAACCTACGACATCGGGTTTTGGAGACCCGCGTTCTACCGAACTGAACTAAGAGCGCTTTATTCTCATAAATAATTTTATGAGACCCCAATACATCTTGCAGGCATATACTATATCAATATATCACAATATATATTGTGATATATTGATATAGTATATGCCTGCAAGATGTATTGGGGTCTCATAAAATTATTTATGAGAATAAAGCGCTCTTAGTTCAGTTCGGTAGAACGCGGGTCTCCAAAACCCGATGTCGTAGGTTCAAATCCTACAGAGCGTGATTCCATTCTTGTTAGATCCAGACAGAACGACACTGCGAAATATTTGAACCACAGTCTAAAGTCTGAATTTGACCTCTGGGATTAGGATTAAAACAAAGAAATAGTAGGTCAATAAACAAAAGAGGTGTTAATTGATCAAAGGTCTAACTGATCACCACGTCGGTATTGTAAATATGCAGTTACGAATAATCCAGCCAAAGTAATAGGAATGAGACCTAACACGATTCCAAAGAGAAAAACTTCAATCATTTGAATTTGTTTGAAAGGGAAAGGGGGAGGTAATATCTATCCTTAAATATTAATCTATATTGACCATGAATCCCAACGACCAAGAAATTGGAAATGGACACGATAAGGAACTGTGGAATATCTAGAATATAAAAAAATTGTCAATTCATTTTATCATTTCAAATCAAATAAGTCGTATCTTACTCAGACCAATAAATAGAGCTGAGGTTATAGTTAAAGCCGCTAGTAGAAAACCGAAATAACTAGTTATAGTGGGCATAAAGAAGCTAAATGAAATTTTTTTTTTTATACATACATATGTTTATAAAGCACTTCCCTAAGTTTCCATTTTGAGGAGAAAAATTGTAAAATAAACAAACTTGAAAGGTACAATTGAATATTTGTGATTCATCAATTACAGACGAAGCAAAATAGAGTGACATAGATAAGAAAGCAATTCATCATCTGTGACATCTACTCATCTTGTGATTTCAAATCAACAAATTCATTGAACAACTCGTGAGTTGAGTAAACCAATCTAATTAGATTATTTTCATCTTAATTTTAGATTATTTTAATTTTGTATTAAAAATAGAATATATAATATTTATTATTTATATTCTATATAATTATAAAATTATATATTATCAGGAATACAAAATAATAAAAATAATAATTAATATAAAAAAAAAAAAAGAATAAAAAGAAACTTTGTTGTTTAATTTAATTCAACTTAAAATTAATATGAAAGAAAATACGAAAAATATCTATTTGAAAACCCCCCTTGTTTTTTTTATTGTATCTAATTTTTTCTATTTTCCTTCTTCAGTTTAGAAGAAAAGAAGAAAGAGTGACCTTAGAATGTCATTTACTTTTTTTCCTTTGATTTTAATCCATTAGATTTAGTAGTAGGAGTTTCCATTCTTCTAATATATACAACGAGAAGAAAGAGGGTATCAGATCACTCGAAACTGGTATTCCGCCGTTTTTTTCTTTCCCCTTTTCTATTTATAATTTTAATAAAAAAAAGCTTTATCCTTGTAATTAAGCCAAGAAAGAACCTTTTTTGTGTCTAATACAAGAACAACTAATCAACTTTTTCTTCCATCAAATAGTATTTAATTTATTACCGCTATTATTGTTACTGAACGACTAACCAATTCCACTCTTTAAAATTAAATAAAAGGGAGTAGGTTCCAACAAAAAAAACATCTTTGACAATCACAAAAAAGTATATTTCTAGATTTCACATCTAATTGAATTGTAGAAATATGATAATTTCCTTCCTGAATTATTAGAAACCAATCGGTCGGATTACCATTTTAATTGATTCTCAGTTTCGAGTATAGTGCGAAACTAATAATAATAGAATAATGTCGAGAACCCTAATTTTAGAGTATAAAAAAATTCTTATACTCTCATTTAGTACAGTACATCGAGACAACCAAACCAACAAGCAAAGAAGAAAAAAATTATCTAGTCCTTAATCTCGCCACTTATTGTGAAATTGAATTGCTGTATCAGAAGAAGGATAGCTATACTGGTTCGGTATACTCGAAAGACACCCTTGGTACAATATTGACGATCTAACAAAGATTAAATTTCAGTAAATTTCTACTTACTGATGATTTCATCTTTTATGGAATCGACCCCCTTTTTACTGTACAAGAATATGTGGAGTTCGACATGTCTGGAAGCACAGGAGAACGTTCTTTTGCTGATATTATTACCAGTATTCGATACTGGATTATTCATAGCATTACTATACCCTCCCTATTCATTGCGGGGTGGCTATTTGTCAGCACGGGTTTAGCTTACGATGTATTTGGAAGTCCCCGCCCAAACGAGTATTTTACAGAGAGCCGACAAGGAATTCCATTAATAACCGGCCGTTTTGATCCTTTGGAACAACTCGATGAATTTAGTAGATCTTTTTAGGAGGCTCAAATGACCATAGATAGGACCTATCCAATTTTTACAGTACGATGGTTGGCTGTTCACGGACTAGCGGTACCCACCGTTTCTTTTTTGGGATCAATATCAGCAATGCAGTTCATCTGAGGATGAGGATGAGCAAGAGGATGAGGACGAGCATGAGGATGAGGATGAGGATATGATGACGACGTGAATGTGGATGAGGATGAGAAAGAGGATGACGATGAGAATGAGGAGTAGAATGAGGATGGGGAAGAGGATGAGAATAGGATGAGGATGAGAATGTGGATGAGGATAAGGATAGGATGAGGAGGATGATGAGGATG
>NW_017718294.1:0-212 GCF_001865875.1 Lupinus angustifolius
GATTAGGACGAGGATGAGGAGAGGATGAGGATGAGAATGTGGATGAGCATAGGATGAGGAGTAGAATTAGGATGAGAAAGAGGATGAGGATTAGGATAGAATGAGGATGAGGACGAGGCTATGGTGAGGAGTAGAATGAGGTTGAGGATGAGGGTAGAATGAGGAGGAGGACGAGGATAGGATGAGGACGAGAATGAGGAGGACGATAGGAT
>NW_017718295.1:0-378 GCF_001865875.1 Lupinus angustifolius
CCTTATCCTATCCTCATCCGCATTCTCGTCCTCATCCTATCCTCATCCCCATCCTCTTCCTCATCCTCATCCTATCCTCATACTCATCCTATCCACATCGTCATTCTCGTCCTCATCCACATCCTATCCTCATCCTCATTCTCGTCCTCATCCTTTCCTATTCCTCTTCCTCATCCTCCTCCTCCTCCTCCTCCTCCACATCCTCCTCTTCATCTTATCCTCATTCTCATCCTCCTCCTATCCTCATCCTCATACTCATCCTCATCCTCATCCTAACCTCATCCTCATCCTCAGCCACATCTTATCCTCTTCCTCATCCCGATCCTATCCTCATCCTCATCCTCATCCTCATCCTTATCCTCATCCTCATACTCATCC
>NW_017718296.1:0-233 GCF_001865875.1 Lupinus angustifolius
AATCAACATCCTATCCTCATCCTCATTATCGTCCTAGTCCTATCCTCATCCTCATCCTCGTCCTCATCCTATCCTTATCCTCATTCTCGTCCTCATCCTATCCTCATCCCTATCCTTTCCTCATCCTCATCCTCATCCTCAACTTCATCCTCTTGCTCCTCCTCATCCTCATCTTCCTCCTCATCCTATCCTTATCCTAATCCACATTCTCATCCTCATCCACATTCTCATCC
>NW_017718297.1:0-677 GCF_001865875.1 Lupinus angustifolius
TATCCTCATCCTCATCCTCATTCTACTCCTTATGATATCCTCATCCTCATTCTCGTCCTCCTCCTCTCCTAATCCACATCCTATCCTCATCCTCATTCTCGTCCTAATCCTATCCACATTCTCATCCTAACCTCATCCTCTTCGTCATCCTCATCCTCATCCTCATTAACGTCCTCATCCTATCCTCATCCTCCTCCTCATCCTATCCTCATCCTCATTCATGTCCTCATACCATCCTCGTCCTCTTCCTCATCCTCATCCTATCCTCATCCTCAACCTCATTCGCATCCTCATCCTCTTGGTCCTCCTCATCCTATCCTCTTCCTCTTCCTCTTCCTCATCCTATCCTCCACCTAATTCTCATCCTCATCCTATCCTCATCCTCCTCCTCATTCTCGTCCTCATCCTATCCTCCTCCTCCTCCTCATCCTATCCTCATCCTCATCCTACCTCATTCTCATCCTCATTCACGTCCTCATCCTATCCTCATCCACATCCTATCCTCATCCTCATCTTCCTCCTATCCTCATTCACGTCTTCATCCTATCCTCATCCTCATCCTCTTCATCATCCTCATTCTAATCCTCATCCTATCCTCATCCTCGTCCTCATCCACATCCTATGCTGATCCTCATTCTCGTCCTCATCCTCATCCTCTTCCTCATCCTCATCCTCAT
>NW_017718298.1:0-3738 GCF_001865875.1 Lupinus angustifolius
CTTCCTCATCCTCATCCTCTTCCTCTTCCTCATTTTATCCTCCTCCTCATTCTACTCCTCATACTATCCCCACCCTCATCCTCCTCCTCCTCCTCATCCTATCCTCATCCTCATCCTCATTCTCGTCCTCATCCTATCCTCATCCTCGTCCTAATCCATATCCTATCCTCATCCTCATTCTCGTCCTCATCCTATCCTCATCCTCGTCCTAATCCATATCCTATCCTCATCCTCATTCTCGTCCTCATCCTATCCTCATCCTCGTCCTAATCCATATCCTATCCTCATCCTCATTCTCGTCCTCATCCTATCCTCATCCTCGTCCTAATCCATATCCTATCCTCATCCTCATTCTCGTCCTCATCCTATCCTCATCCTCGTCCTAATCCATATCCTATCCTCATCCTCATTCTCGTCCTCATCCTATCCTCATCCTCGTCCTAATCCATATCCTATCCTCATCCTCATTCTCGTCCTCATCCTATCCTCATCCTCGTCCTAATCCATATCCTATCCTCATCCTCATTCTCGTCCTCATCCTATCCTCATCCTCGTCCTAATCCATATCCTATCCTCATCCTCATTCTCGTCCTCATCCTATCCTCATCCTCGTCCTAATCCATATCCTATCCTCATCCTCATTCTCGTCCTCATCCTATCCTCATCCTCGTCCTAATCCATATCCTATCCTCATCCTCATTCTCGTCCTCATCCTATCCTCATCCTCGTCCTAATCCATATCCTATCCTCATCCTCATTCTCGTCCTCATCCTATCCTCATCCTCGTCCTAATCCATATCCTATCCTCATCCTCATTCTCGTCCTCATCCTATCCTCATCCTCGTCCTAATCCATATCCTATCCTCATCCTCATTCTCGTCCTCATCCTATCCTCATCCTCGTCCTAATCCATATCCTATCCTCATCCTCATTCTCGTCCTCATCCTATCCTCATCCTCGTCCTAATCCATATCCTATCCTCATCCTCATTCTCGTCCTCATCCTATCCTCATCCTCGTCCTAATCCATATCCTATCCTCATCCTCATTCTCGTCCTCATCCTATCCTCATCCTCGTCCTAATCCATATCCTATCCTCATCCTCATTCTCGTCCTCATCCTATCCTCATCCTCGTCCTAATCCATATCCTATCCTCATCCTCATTCTCGTCCTCATCCTATCCTCATCCTCGTCCTAATCCATATCCTATCCTCATCCTCATTCTCGTCCTCATCCTATCCTCATCCTCGTCCTAATCCATATCCTATCCTCATCCTCATTCTCGTCCTCATCCTATCCTCATCCTCGTCCTAATCCATATCCTATCCTCATCCTCATTCTCGTCCTCATCCTATCCTCATCCTCGTCCTAATCCATATCCTATCCTCATCCTCATTCTCGTCCTCATCCTATCCTCATCCTCGTCCTAATCCATATCCTATCCTCATCCTCATTCTCGTCCTCATCCTATCCTCATCCTCGTCCTAATCCATATCCTATCCTCATCCTCATTCTCGTCCTCATCCTATCCTCATCCTCGTCCTAATCCATATCCTATCCTCATCCTCATTCTCGTCCTCATCCTATCCTCATCCTCGTCCTAATCCATATCCTATCCTCATCCTCATTCTCGTCCTCATCCTATCCTCATCCTCGTCCTAATCCATATCCTATCCTCATCCTCATTCTCGTCCTCATCCTATCCTCATCCTCGTCCTAATCCATATCCTATCCTCATCCTCATTCTCGTCCTCATCCTATCCTCATCCTCGTCCTAATCCATATCCTATCCTCATCCTCATTCTCGTCCTCATCCTATCCTCATCCTCGTCCTAATCCATATCCTATCCTCATCCTCATTCTCGTCCTCATCCTATCCTCATCCTCGTCCTAATCCATATCCTATCCTCATCCTCATTCTCGTCCTCATCCTATCCTCATCCTCGTCCTAATCCATATCCTATCCTCATCCTCATTCTCGTCCTCATCCTATCCTCATCCTCGTCCTAATCCATATCCTATCCTCATCCTCATTCTCGTCCTCATCCTATCCTCATCCTCGTCCTAATCCATATCCTATCCTCATCCTCATTCTCGTCCTCATCCTATCCTCATCCTCGTCCTAATCCATATCCTATCCTCATCCTCATTCTCGTCCTCATCCTATCCTCATCCTCGTCCTAATCCATATCCTATCCTCATCCTCATTCTCGTCCTCATCCTATCCTCATCCTCGTCCTAATCCATATCCTATCCTCATCCTCATTCTCGTCCTCATCCTATCCTCATCCTCGTCCTAATCCATATCCTATCCTCATCCTCATTCTCGTCCTCATCCTATCCTCATCCTCGTCCTAATCCATATCCTATCCTCATCCTCATTCTCGTCCTCATCCTATCCTCATCCTCGTCCTAATCCATATCCTATCCTCATCCTCATTCTCGTCCTCATCCTATCCTCATCCTCGTCCTAATCCATATCCTATCCTCATCCTCATTCTCGTCCTCATCCTATCCTCATCCTCGTCCTAATCCATATCCTATCCTCATCCTCATTCTCGTCCTCATCCTATCCTCATCCTCGTCCTAATCCATATCCTATCCTCATCCTCATTCTCGTCCTCATCCTATCCTCATCCTCGTCCTAATCCATATCCTATCCTCATCCTCATTCTCGTCCTCATCCTATCCTCATCCTCGTCCTAATCCATATCCTATCCTCATCCTCATTCTCGTCCTCATCCTATCCTCATCCTCGTCCTAATCCATATCCTATCCTCATCCTCATTCTCGTCCTCATCCTATCCTCATCCTCGTCCTAATCCATATCCTATCCTCATCCTCATTCTCGTCCTCATCCTATCCTCATCCTCGTCCTAATCCATATCCTATCCTCATCCTCATTCTCGTCCTCATCCTATCCTCATCCTCGTCCTAATCCATATCCTATCCTCATCCTCATTCTCGTCCTCATCCTATCCTCATCCTCGTCCTAATCCATATCCTATCCTCATCCTCATTCTCGTCCTCATCCTATCCTCATCCTCGTCCTAATCCATATCCTATCCTCATCCTCATTCTCGTCCTCATCCTATCCTCATCCTCGTCCTAATCCATATCCTATCCTCATCCTCATTCTCGTCCTCATCCTATCCTCATCCTCGTCCTAATCCATATCCTATCCTCATCCTCATTCTCGTCCTCATCCTATCCTCATCCTCGTCCTAATCCATATCCTATCCTCATCCTCATTCTCGTCCTCATCCTATCCTCATCCTCGTCCTAATCCATATCCTATCCTCATCCTCATTCTCGTCCTCATCCTATCCTCATCCTCGTCCTAATCAACATCCTATCCTCATCCTCATTATCGTCCTAGTCTTATCCTCATCCGCATCCTCGTCCTCATCCGCATCCACTTCCTCATCCTCATCCTCATTCTATCCTCCTACTCATCCTCATCCTCTCCTCATTCTCATTCTCGTCCTCATCCTTTCATATTCCTCATCCTCATCCTCATCCTGATCCTCTTCTTTATCCTATCCTCATTCTCATCCTCGTCCTATCCTCATTCTCGTCCTCATCCTCTTTCACGTCCTCATCCTATCCTCATCCTGATCATCCTCCTCATCCTATCCTCCTCCTCATTCTCGTCCTCATCCTATCCTCATCCTCCTCCTCATCCACATCCTATCCTCATCCTCATTATCGTCCTAATCCTATCCTCATCCTCATCCT
>NW_017718299.1:0-259 GCF_001865875.1 Lupinus angustifolius
CGTCCTAATCCACATCCTATCCTCATCCTCATTCTCGTCCTCATCCTCTTCCTCATCCTCATTCTCGTCCTCATCCTCCTCCTCATCCTATCCTCATCCTCATGCTCGACCTCATCCTCTTGCTCATCGTCATCCTATCCTCATCCTCATCCTCCTCCTGATCCTATCCTCCTCCTCATCCTCATTCTCATGCTCGCCCTCATCCTTTCCTCTTCCTAATCCGCATCCTTCTCTTCATCCTATCCTCATTCTCATCCTC
>NW_017718300.1:0-223 GCF_001865875.1 Lupinus angustifolius
ACATCCTCATCCTAACCTCATCCTCTTCGTCATCCTCATCCTCTTCCTCATCCTCATCCTCATTAACGTCCTCATCCTATCCTCATCCTCTTCCTATCCTCATTCTATCCTCATCCTCATTCATGTCCTCATCCCATCCTCGTCCTCTTGCTCATCCTCATCCTATCCTCAACCTCATCCTCATTCGCATCCTCATCCTCATCCTCTTCCTCATCCTATCCTC
>NW_017718301.1:0-4987 GCF_001865875.1 Lupinus angustifolius
TTCATTTATCATTAAGATACTTATTCATCAGGTTTTTGTTTATTAGGCGTGTTATTGTATGGCTGTTGGATTGTTTGTGATTGTGTTTTATCATCAGTAGTTAACTGATTGAGTGATTCTTCTTTATTCTTTAATAGCTCATATTTTAAAATAGTAGTAGCAACTTTACTACCTAAGTCAATAACATCTATTGGTCGTGTGTCTATCCAATCATTTTGTGAATCATAGACATACTCTCTTTTATGACTCTGTGGTAGTCCTAGTTTTAGGGTATAATCTTTTTTAAGAATATTTAGTTTTTTCCAATCAATTCTGAAATTGGCAGAGGTGGATATTTCATCAATTTGATCTAAATTAACTAATATCTTTTTAAACCAATCTGATGTAACAAGATTTTTAGCCATTCCTTTATGTCTAATTATAGATCTATCATTTTCTAGTTCTAATATATAGGACTTTGGTGCTAAGAAGATTCCATTACGGACATTACATTCAAGTTTAAACTTACCCAATTCCATTGAAGAAATTAATTCGTCAAATAAAGGGTTTCCTAGAAATATAGAATCTGTGTTCGTGTAGTAACAATCAGATAATCAACAACCTTACTACTATCAATCTTATTGTGTATTTTATTAATTATATTAGAGTGTGTTCTAACAGTGCTATCTAGCTTATTCAACCATGTAGATACCCTAACAACTGATGTGCTTTGAATACTATTGTACAACAATCCTAGGATATATATAATGATAGCCTCTAGCGTATATTGACCTAAATGTTCTATAGTACTATTATATATATTTATATTTAGGTGTTTATACAAATAACTTTTAGCGCATATAAGATCCTTCCCTATTAATTTATTAATTAAGTGTATTTATTAATTATATTAGAGTGTGTTCTAACAGTGCTATCTAGCTTATTCAACCATGTAGATACCCTAACAACTGAGGTGCTTTGAATACTATTGTACAACAAGTGAACATCTCTCTTAGTAGCAGGATCTGGGGAAAGAATAGGAAATGTTATTTCACTATATTTCTGACCGGGAACAGGGCCTATCACAAGAATATTTTTTTTGTGGGACGGTAGCTTTGAAAAGACCTTGGGGCTTTCTATTTGATTGTATTGAAAGGCCCAATGAATTGGGATTTCCCTATTGGGTCGGGTCATTTTGGGGCAAGCAAATCATTTATGATGAAGAGGATGAGCTTCAAGAGAATGATTCGGAGTTCTTGCAGGGTGGAACCCTGCAGTACCAGACACGAGATAGATCTTGCAAAGAACAAGGTTTTTTTCGAATACGCCAGGGGAATTAGTCATGTGTCAGGAGAAATTGGCACAAGAAGCCGTAGATACACTTCTTGATAATGGAATCCGCGGACGACCAATGAGAGATGGTCATAATAAGGTTTACAAATCGTTTTCAGATTTAATTGAGGGCAAAGAGGGACGATTTCGTGAGACTCTACTTGGTTAAACGGGTTGATTATGCGGGGCGTTCTGTCATTGTCGTAGGTCCATCACTTTCATTACATCGATGTGGATTGCCCCGCGAAATAGCAATAGAACTTTTCCAGACATTTGTAATTCGTGGTTTAATTCGAAAACAATTTGCTTCCAACATAGGAATTGCTAAGAGTCAAATTCGGCAAAAGGAACCCATTGTATGGGAAATACTTCAAGAAGTTATGCGGGGACATCCCATATTGCTGAATAGAGCGCCCACTTTGCATAGATTAGGAATATTTTAGAAGTATAAAAATGTACTAGTTGTGCGTTTGATTCCCATTATCAACATTTCAGTAAAAACAAGTCATTTTGTATTAAAAAAATAATTTTAAATGAATCTGGTCAATATGACTAATACAATTATTGTACCGTATCAGTATTAAAACATGTTTACTAGTTGAAGCGACATGCACAAAACAGATTTTATAACACCAATAGATAGTACATCATTTGAAAAATATTTTGCATTAATTTCAGGCCATTACTAAAGCACAAGGTGTATTGGGCAGTCAAATTGCTCAACTTTGATCTGATAGTTGCTGGAGAAAAGAGGAAACTCCAACTGCAAGAGTTGGAAGAACTGCAGTTAGATGCTTATGATAATACTCGTACTTAAAAAGAAAGAACAAGAAGATGGCATGACAAACACATACTTCACAGAGAATTCCAAGTAGGGGAACTAGTTCTCTTATTCAACTCTAGATTGAGGCTCTTACCTGGGAAGCTAAAGTTTAGATGCTTATGACAAGTCTATTTTAAAGTACACATATTAATCTATTTAAATATATGTTTCTTAGCCTATTTAAAAGCAAACTTATTGAGCAACCTACAAGTCTTGTGACATAATATGCTTTTAATAGGTTAACTTAATAGACAAAACTTTTTAAATGAACTTGGACTTTACTTTTTGTTAGAAGAAATAAATATGCAAACCCAAGCTACTATATATTATATAGGATCGATTTGTTTAAAATAAAATTTAGCTTGTTTCCACCTCAAGCCTACAATAAAGGATTATTGAACAAATGTAGTTGATTGAAATTGGGAAAATTCCTGATCATAGCAGATTTTGCCTATCAGCTACTATAAAGTTAAAAATTAACACAATAGATAAAGACAAGCTCTTAGTCGATTATCACAACAGAATTCTAAATCAAATAAAAAATTTCCAATGAATTAGACTTCCAAATTAGGGAATTATATATGTCAAAACAAGCTTCCCTGTTAGATTTGGGCTATCACATATAGGGTTTGAGTTAAATTGGTCAAGCTTAAAATCTCGGCTACAATTTATATATCTCAAATTGCAGCTCAAACCTACAACACGTTGTTGGTTGTAGCGAGTCAGGTAACATTAAAAAAATATTTAAAAATAAACATTTTTCAACACATTTAGCCTCTCAGGGCATATTTTATAATGATTGAATTAAAAAAGTATTAGTAATATTATGTGTACAGTTTATTACCAATTGAAAGATCCCAAAAAGGGGAAAGTAGGGAAAATGAATAAAAATTGTATAGCTTGAATGTAGTTGAGGTAGTTCAGCTTGAGCTCTATTTTAAAAAAATTTGGCCGGGTCATCCTAAAAAGCTCAGTTTTATTAATAAAAGATATATTTTTCTTTGGTATGGAGGTTGTTGGGCTAAAGTGCTGAAATTCAGGCAAGGTGATTAGTGAATAATATCTGGGAGTGCCTAGGTGGGTACCTGAAAGATATGTTGACACTCAAGTTACTATATAAAGATATGTGCGTAGAGAGAATAAGATGCAATAGTATAAGAGAGAGTATTAGGTGTTAACTTCTAAATGAGAGGTCTCCTCTATTTATAGAGGAGAAGAACATGGAATAATCTTTGATAGATAATGTTAGCTGAGCAGACCGTCCTATCTTGTCGGCCTGCTTCAGACATGAGGGGGTTGCTTTATCCATGTCGAGTTGCTGCTGACACGCCTGTACTTAGGCTGACACAATGCTTTCTCTAGAGTGGTCGTCATGTCGCCTACTATAGTTGTTCTAGCTTTATATTAGGCATATTGACAATCACAAAGAGGTTTCAAAATGAACTATTCTCACTATTGAACTGCTTATAAAATTCCACCAAGACAAATTGTCATTCATTACACATCCTCCATGCTAAAACAATAACTCATTCAAATAAATTATTCAATCATATAATAAGCAAGAGAAACATGAGGAAGTGAAAAAATGGAGCCTTATAGAAATGCAACATTTGAATTAACTCCAATACTATTTATCTTTTTATCTTGGACATTGTGTCTCCTCATAGATTGACTTATTCTTTTTAGGTACACTGCAATTACAATAATGTTACTTGTGAAATCAAGTAAAGTTTACAATAAATGTTCAAGTAGAAACTAATGGGGGTAGCCTCAAATGGTGTTTGGTTTCATTTTCTATAATAATTTTTAGAATTACCCATCTGCATTATAAATATTTACTCGTAGGTTATTTTCAATGGTATATCTCCGAAGAATAATCATGCATATTACACCTGTAGTTAGGGATCGATAAAAATAAAATAAAAAACTAAAAAAAGTAAAGAAAATTGTTGGAGCACACATGTTAAATTATTGAAAAGTTTCTCATGTTTACCAGACATACATTGACTAGTTAATCATGACAAATTCATATCAACATTGTTTGTTATTAAATCATTGCTTTTTGAAGCTAATCTACTAAAAATGGTTTAGGGTCCTAAAACATCAATAGAGTTCCAATAACAGAAATTGTTATGAAGTGTTTTCCTCTCTTAGTATATGATTCTCAAACATAACATGATGTTCACTTCTATTCTCCTTGGTTCCACTATATTCTACTTTTTAGTCTTTTGTCTTGTTTTGCGTCCATGATAGAATATAGCTTATATGTTGTATCTTGTCCTCATGTTGTCCACACTAAAGAGTATATTTCTTTACAGAACTAGTAAGTTACCCGTGCATTTGCACAGAACAATAATTTTTTGGCACATGGTTAAGAACAAACATGTTATCCATGTATTTGTACGTTTAATAACACATATGTTATTCGTGTATTCGTTTGGTTAATAACACATATTACCCGTGCATTCTAATGGTTAATAACACACATGTTACTCGTACATTCTAATAGTTAAGAACACACATGTTATTCGTGCATTCATTTATATGGTTAAGAAAAAATATGTTACTTGTGCATTCATATGGTTAAGAGCACACATGTTACTCGTGCATTCGTGTGATTAAGAACATACATGTTCAATGTACATTCTAATGATTAAGAAACACACATGTTACTTGTGTATTCACATGGTTAAGAACATTCACCTTACATGTGCATTCATATGGTTAAACAATCATATATTACTCGAGCATTCTCATGAGACATTGATTTTGACGAATATTTAGAAGCACATAAGTATGAATATTATTAAATGTATATTAGTAATATTGTGTAATAATTTGATAAAATAAAGC
>NW_017718302.1:0-4998 GCF_001865875.1 Lupinus angustifolius
AAGTGTATTCAATTGTCTATATTTAAATATTTCATGTATTTTGGATTCGCAAAGAGGGTTTGCTATAAATTAGTTTGTTATTTGTTTTTGTATAACAACAAAACAAATAAATCTATGAAAAATAAACAATAAAATAATGAAAATGAGAACTCGTCTATAAAATAAGAACAAATCTACAAGATAAACATACGTCAATAAAAAAGGCACTTTAAAGAATATTTTTATTTGTCATTTAATTTTATATTGATTCGTTTATTTTGAAAATATATTTTCTCTCTCAACCAATTATAAGTTATGAAAATATATTTCCTCTCTCAATCAATTGTAAGTTATAAAACAATTATAATATATTTGTATTTTATTTAATATATTTGTTCCTTAAAAATGTAACTCATATATGTGTATTTATTTAAGATTTTATATATATATGGAGCTACTCAATGAGAACAATTCTCATATTAAAATTGTCAGAATAGTAAATTTGGCCTTATAACCAATCATGTATGGTTCGCAGCTCCATATATATATATATTAAATCTTATGTTTAAGAAGAATGAATGAGATGAGAGACTTTCGGCAATTTAAGATACAACTGATAAGAATGAGGACAGGGGAGTTAAGAAGAATCAATGAAATCAGATTATGCTCATAAATATGACATTAATTTTGACCTATCATTACGCAATTATTATCAAAATTATTTTAAGTTTTAACTGAAATATAATCATAGCATTTAAGTCTTTAATCAATTAAAATTATTATCAATTATAAGACAACAAATGACAAACATAAGATTAAATTATAGAATAAAAAGAGTGCTCATGTTATCGGTGCATTTGCATAGTTAAAAATGTAGGTGAACATATTTATAGAGTTAAGTGAGAAAAATAAACAAAACGATCTCAATTATTTTTTCTTTGTTCTAAATCTTAACTCATATATTAATCATCACTTGCAACTTTCTTAGAATCAAATTGAGTTATTGTGCATTTGTTCACATATAAATTGCAATGAATGAAATCGAATTTTTCTAATAAATATTACCTTAATAATCATGTATCATTACATAATTATTAATAAAATTATTTCAAATTTTAACTGAAAGATAATCATATCAAATTATTATTATTATTACAATAAAAAGACAAATGGAAAGCATAAGATTAAATTATGGGATTAAACACAGTGAATGAATAAGGAAGAGGATGAACAAATGTAATGTCACGTTCCTATTGTTCAATACAAAATAATTATAATTATTATTTTTTTGTTACAAATTTTAAATGATGCATTAATCCTCACTAATAAATTTTTTAGAATCAAATTGAGTTATTATCCATTTATTCACATTTAAATTGCAATGAATGAAATCAAATTTTGCCTTATGTTTAAGAAGAATGAATGAGATGAGAGACTTTCGGCAATTTAAGATACAACTGATAAGAATGAGGACAGGGGAGTTAAGAAGAATCAATGAAATCAGATTATGCTCATAAATAATTAATGTTGACCTATCGTTACAAAATTATTATCAAAATTATTTTAAGTTTCAACTGAAATATAATCATAGCATTTAAGTCTTTAATCAATTAAAATTATTATCAATTATAAGACAACAAATTATAGAATAAAAGAGTGCACATGTTACCAAGACATTTGCATAGTTAAATATGTAGGTGAACACATTTACAGAGTTAAGTGAGAAAAATAAACAAAACGATCTCAATTATTGTTTCTTTGTTCCAAATCTTAACTCATCTACTAATCATCACCTGCAACTTTCTTAGAATCAAATTAATTTATTGTGCATTTATTCACATTTAAATTGCAATGAATGAAATCAAATTTTGCTAATTAATATTACCTTAATAATCATGTATCATCACATAATTATTAACAAAATTATTTCAAATTTTAACGGAAAGATAATCATATCAAATTATTATTATTATTACAATAAGAAGACAAATGGAAAACATAAGATTAAATTATGGGATAAACCACAGTGAATGAATAAGGAATGGAATGAACAAATGTAAAGTCACATTCCTATTGTTCAATACAAAATGATCCTAAATATTATTTTTTTTGTTACAAATTTTAAATGATACATTAATCCTCATTTATAAGAAGAATGAATAAGATGAGAGACTTTCGGCAGTTTGAGATGCAACTGATAAGAATGAGGACAAAGGAGTTAAGAAGAATCAATGAAATTAGATTATGCTCATAAATATAATATCGTTACACAATTATTATCAAAATTATTTCAAATATTATTCAAGTTCATAATCAATTGAATTATTATTAAATTATGTAATAAAACACAATGAATGAATAAGAAAGAGAATGAACGAATGTAAAACCACATTCCTATTGTACAACACAAAATTATCCTAATTATTTTTTTATTTGTTTCAAATCTTCAATGATGCATTAATTTTCACTTGCAAATTTCTTAGAATCAAATTAATTTATTGTCCATTTATTCATATTTAAATTATAATGAATGAAATCAAATTTTGCTCATAAATATTACATTAATATCAATATATTGTTACACAATTATTATCAAAATTATTTCAAATATTAAGTTAAATATAATCATAGCATTTAAGTTCATAATCAATCAAATTATTATCAATATTACTACAAGATGACAAATGACAAATGTAAGATTAAATTATGGAATGAAATAGAATGAATGAATAAAAAAGTGAGAGAAAAATTAGGAACTCACATTCCTATTGGTGAATGAGGGTGAAATTTGATGAATCATAACCTGAGTTTTCATTATATTTATCTATTTGTGTAATGAAGAATGAAAGATTGTGTGATGAAGAATGAAAGAATGAATTATAACATAAGTAACATAATTTATGTTGTACAACAAAATTGATGAACCACAATGTAAAACAAAAATAAAAAAACATAGAATCAATATTATGCTACTTTTGCTCAAGATTAGGTAGCAAAATGACATTTTAACAATTTTTTTAGAAAATTAAGGAGAAATGATGAAAATACCAAAGTGTCAGAGATTATTTACTTTTTTCTTCCTCTTTACGATCTCATCACTGTTTATGTCATTTTCAACATTACAATAATGATTATTTTGAATAGAAAATTCTATAAACAAATAAAGAAACAACAAAGAGATATAGAAAAACTAACCTGCAATGATATTTCAAGGGTGAACATACAACAAGAGACACTAGATAAAATAGAACTATCATCGATGCCCTTCTCATTAGAGACATCTCACTCCTCTAGTTATCCAACAATAATAACATATCTACAAAATAAACAAAAAAATATTATAATACAACATCTTCAAAGAAAAAATCAATGAACAGATCTACATGCATAAAATCATTTTAAAATAAGAAATTTTGAAATGGAAGAAACATATAAACCAAGAAGAGAGAAAAATGGTTGAATAAAAGTAGAATAATGAAATGAAGGAGTGAAAGAGAGATGAGATTCTCTAATTAGTAATAAAATGAGAGGAAAAAAAATATGGAAGAAATAAGAAGAATAAATGAAAAGAGATGTATCAAGAGATAATAACAAATGTTATGGTGTGGTGGGGTGTATTGGAGGTGGTAGAATTCTTTGAGTAAGAAAACTTTTGTTCTGAGTATGACATGTGGCAATTCAAGGAGGTGATGACACATGTATGTGAGGGAGCTTTTTTTGGTGATATATAGGTAATAGATTACATTTGTTTGATAAATATATACCCTCTTCATGCAGGGTCTTGAGTCATGAATTAATTTTAAAAATTCTTTGTTCCAAGATATTGCTTCCATTATTCCCATATGACTTAACCAATTATTATTACCAATGTTCCACAACATTTTATGTGGAATTGACTTACCAAGCTTTCTTCTTGTAGTACTTTTGTTGATTTTGCTTCCTTAAACTTCATTTCTTAAACAATGTGTGAAATTAATTAAGATCATGCTTTCGAAAAAATCAGATAATTGTTTCCCTTTATATATTGTCATTGTCTGGAAACTACTTCAGTTTTGTCAATCTTTTATATATTGGTAAGCATATGCATTTCTTTCACCTTATTTCTTTATGTGTATGATTTTATCAGACACATTAAGTGCACTAGGTTTGAAGAGTAATCATGTCTATTACACATATTGTTAGAGATCAATGATTGCAATTATGTATAACATTTTAAGTTTAATCCTAGGCAAAAAAAACTATGTAATCTATACCTATGGTGCACTTACCATCCTTCATTTTAGGTTATATGGTGTACTTATCAACATCTATTTTTAATTCATCACACTACTCGTCACACACTTTGGAAAATGAAGAATTCTGTGACCCGATTTTCGATTAGAAGATCGACTCTGTGACTTAGGAAGATACGAACTCAATTTCTACCCCTCTCAAATAATTTGGAGTCACCACTACGTTTTTTGCGATTAAAACATAGTGTAACGCCCCGAAAAATACTCTTTATTTATTACGCGGAAAAGTGAGTAAATTTTTTTTTAAATGAGTTATATAAAATTGTTTCCTTTAAAAAGAACTTTCTTTTCCGGGACATCACTTTAAGTAACATATAACGCGGAAATCAAAACCGGTTACCTAACGGTAACTGAAATGATACAACATTTTCTGAATATACATCTTCATAGATATAAAAGATCATAAGTACTTAATATACATATCCAACAAGAAAGGGAGGAAACATTAATCATCGTCAAAAGACACTAAACAAAGACATGAGCAAGCTGAAACCGTCAGTGTTTCAAAAGCCACAAAATGATAAGCAACTCCTAGTGGCTAACTCCAAAGCTAGGGTACTGCCTCTCCTCAATTCTGCATGCCCCCTCATGGAACATCACGGACGGGCAGCTCCAAATCCGAGCAAAGCTGTCTACCTGACGAGCACACGTCCGAAAAGCAAGCAATAGAAAAGAAGAGAAATAGAGAGAGTAAGACATCTAATGAATATAATTCATTGACGGTGTG
>NW_017718303.1:0-260 GCF_001865875.1 Lupinus angustifolius
ATAATATGTGCATAATGTTGATGATGCATGATGTTTGTAACTCAAATGTGAGAATCCACTTCCACAAGTGCAATATATGCATGCTATGTCATGATCATCCACCTCACACCAATATCCTCCCAATAACCTAGTCGGAAATAAATCAAGAGTACAGGTCCAATACCAAGCCACTTTGTACACACCCGAAATAACATATCCTCACAATGAAGTAAAAATAGATCGATCGGTTCCCTCAGGAACAGTCCTACCCGGACCTAGGT
>NW_017718304.1:0-700 GCF_001865875.1 Lupinus angustifolius
CTCTACCCAGGTTCATCGCATTGTTCACAACATCATCTTATTTCAATCTTTCCACACTGTCCCTCGGCCAAGCGGGGACTAGTCGCCCAAGCGACAATTCATCTTTAAATCTCAAATAAACCGAAGTCTTCCTCGCCCAGGCGAAGATACTATCGCCTAAGCGAGGCCTCTTCTCGCTCAAGCGAGACATCTCTCGCCCAAGCGAGAGAGTTCCAGAAACTCATTAAAATCCTGGTTTTTTTTTCCGCCCAAGCGAAGCCTTTGCTCGCCCGGGCGAGACATCTCTCACCCAAGCGAGGGAGTTCCATAATTTCATCAAAATCCAGGGCTTTCTCACCTAAGCGGGACCCTTGCTCGCCCAAGCGAGGGAGTTCCAGAACCAAAACTTCCCCTCGCCCAAGCAAGAGGGACTTGGACAGAATACCAATTTTGCCTTTTTCGACAACCGAAACACATTTAAACATGATTTTTCAAACACCTGCACCCAAAAAGTTCCCAACAACATTCATATACAATATTCAACACATTTCATCAACAAGCATATATATTCAAACATACAAAATCTTGGGTTTCTTAAAACCCAAGTTAACTCCAAAACCTTTGAGATGGTTTAGGAGACCCGAGTGTCATATTCGGACACCACTATGTCACGATGTGTTCTCTCTCACATACAATATTCAATACATTTCCTCAACAATCA
>NW_017718305.1:0-48769 GCF_001865875.1 Lupinus angustifolius
TCATCCCCTTTGGCTAAAACAACAAAATGTATGTAATACAACATTATAACAACTCCATGAACACAAGTTGTTCATGGTTTCAACAAAATATTTTCATAAGTTCAAGAACATCACCATTTTCGGTTTTGAGGAGAAATGAGTTAGAAAGCGTTTTAGAAAATTTCAACGGTTGAATATGTTCTTGACATGTTCATGAACAACATACTTAAATCTCATCAACATCTATTGGTTGAATGTTGAGATCAAAGATTAAAGATGGAAGAAGCATATGAGAAAATGAAGAGAGGATTTACCTCTTCTTTGAAATTGCAAGAGTGAGAGAGTGAAGTGTGAAGTGTGAGGGTTTAAGGAGAGAGGGAAATTAGATTTCCTCTAGGCAATGATGAAAAATCTCCTAGGGTGGCTAATGATGAGCTCATGAGATATGGGTGAAAGTGATGTGAGATTTGCTTTATGAAAGTCAAATCTCGCATCCCAATGCGAAATGATCACTTCACGGACACGAGCGTAAACATGCCCGAGTATTACCGGCTAATACTTGATCGGGTATTATAAATCGCCTGATCTTAATATTCGATTAGAATTTCGGATTTCGGCATTCCGAGTGAAAAATATTTAGAAAATAGGTATGAGTGCACTTAGGGTCTATGTTGACTCGAAATGCAATTACGAAGCCAATGGTGCAATCGGAATTCGATTCCGAGTTACTGAACTCAAAAACCACTTTTTGAGCCGTACTGGGTGAGATTCGGCCCCGACAGTGGTCCGAAACCGACTGTCTCCGAAAATCATGAAAATATACCACCAAATTGGAAATAGAATTAAAAGACTAAAACTCAACTAGAGTTTCATCTAATTCTTTACCGAAAATTCCCAGAAATTCATTTTCGAATATAATTAATAACAATATTATTAAAATCTTATAATTCAAAATCGTAAAATTTGCGGTGTTACACATAGAAAACTTTTTATTATACCCCATCTGTATAATTTGGTATTTTGAATTTGAGTTATGAGCTCGAGAGTCAATTATGGAGCGTAGAAGGTATTAACACTTCGTTCGCCCGTGTTAAAACGATACCTTGCTAATAAAATGGACTTTTATACCCTTAAACATTATTAAAAAATTAACTACTAAACAAATTTATTTATTTTTATTTTTGTATGTAACAATAGTTCATTTTACTCCTACATATCACTATGTGCAATAAGGAAATCAAGATTACGTAGTTCTAGTTGAAAGATTGATTAATATGTTCGGTTGATTTTTTTGATTTGGAAAATATGAATAGATTTTTCTTCCAATGTTTGAATGGTGACTCAAATGAGCTAAATTATCCTCGCTCATTGTTTGACTGGATGCTGGTCCAACCTTTCCTATAAGCTCTTTCTTCATTTCAGTTAGTATTCTGCGCCACTTAGAATAACTAGAATAAGAACAACAATGAGGAGAGAAAACCCCTCGTCTCGTATAGGATAGGCGCGACTTGTAGATGGCCAACGACCGCCATGTACCACCCGTTCAGAGAAAGATGAAGGTTGATCTTCTTAAAGTATGCTTCATATACGTAGAAAGACAGGAAGTCCCTATGTTCGGCTACCTAGTCCATGCAAACACGCTCATCTGAAATGTTTATAAAAAGTCAAACTTAGTCTGACTTATTATAGTTAAGATAATAAATCCCTAATAAGCAATTGACTAATTTTCACTCATAGTTAGAAATGACAAAACGGGTCGTTTGACCCGTTATACTCATGCCCATAAATGTCAGCTTCAATTTAAGTGGATGCGGGCATGCCCGCATTGGCTTAACGAATAAAATGGCATGTCTTGTCCGTTTTAAAACGGGCTAATGGGCTTGCAGATGGCCTACATGCATTGATGAATAATTTAAAAGTAAAAAGTTAATATAACTAAATTAAAATAAATGAAGCAAAGTAGTTAAAAGAGAACAAAATTTTAAAAAACTTTGATATTTTTTATAAAATTGACTAAATCATATTATATCAAAATTTTTTCTTCTTTTCCCCTACATTATCCCTACGGGCCGCCCACATTAGCCATTAGAAATGCCCGCGAAATAGTAGATAGAATTATAAATTTGATCATCTAATTTGGTCTCAATATAATAATACTTCCGGAATGAAGTTGTTAAAATGTGAGATTATTTAGTTTTAACTTATTAGGAAGATATATTAATTAGTACATAGATATAACGCTTAAGTTAAGGTTGTCCTCTTTTTTATTAAAAAAACAAAAGAGGTTGTTGTTTAGTTGCTTACGCGCCATAATTATACCCAAAAACACAATCACGCGCGATAATTATACCCAAAAAAGAATCACGCGCCATAATTATACCCAAAAAAGATCACGCGCGATAACTATATATATGAATGAGTCGCTGTAACATTCTTTCACTCACTACACTCTCTTACTCTCTCACTACACTCTAATACTATTCAATTCAATTCTCTTCTGCCTTTTCCACTTTCAGGTTTCTTTTAATCTTTTTCATTTTACTCTCTCTTTATGAGCTTTTATTCAATATGATTAGTAGATTTAGTTGATTATAATCGATGATTAAAGAAATTGTTATTTAAGTTAATCGTAGGAATCATTAGGTTTTATTAATTGATAATTAAAGAAACTGGGTGATTAAGGTAATCTTGGAATTATTAGGTTTTAATCTTTGAATTATTAGGTTTCTTGACAAGTTTCCATAGTTATGGGGTTCTGATCATTTGAAAAAGCACGAAAAATAATGAACTAGTTTTTTGATACTGTGTTTTTTCTTCTTCAGAGAATTACTATGGATATAAAACCAGTACAGAGGAATGAACAACATTTTGGCCGGAAACCATGTTCTTATTGGTTAGCTGGGAGATGCAATAGAAATCCTTGCAGGTTTCTGCATAGTGTAACACCATCGTCGTCGTCATATTATACTCCTCAGTATAATAAACCCAAAAATGCTTATCGGTATACAAGGAACCCTCATTCTCATTACTCTGATGAGAAGACGACAACGAACCCCAAGTATAACTCAAAGGCAGTGACGGTTAGAGAGACCAACAAAACCGGAGATGAGAAGAGTGTTACAAAGAAGCCATCACAGACTCTGTGTAGATATTGGGTGAATGACAATTGTGTAAAAGGTGACAATTGCCAGAATTTGCATTCATGGTTTACCGGTGATGGCTTTTCAACATTAGCAAAGCTTAAAGAACACAAGAAGGTACTACTTCAATTATCCGAATACTATGATTGTGTTTGACTAATTTTGAACTCATTACTATTTAAAGCCACAGAGTGTTATAAGTTTATACTGTTGAAGTTGGGAACTAAGAACAATGACATATTATACCGGGTGTGTATGGTAGGATGATTTTAAGACATACCTTTTTTCTAAAATTTCCAGCAAACACTAAAAATTGTGTGGCTTCTATTTTTATAGTACTTAAATTGCATTTTTTGGCAACAGGTTGTCACTGGGATTACAATTCCAGTAGGATCGGACAAACTTTATTCTGGAAGCACTGATGGAATAGTTCGGACATGGGATTGCCATACTGGTCAATGTACTAATGTGAGAAATTGTGGTAGCGAAGTTAATTCTTTGATCAGTGAGGGTCCTTGGATTTTTGTAGGTTTAAACAATGTTGTCAAGGTAAGCTTTTACTTCATTCCTCATTTTGTTTCACTGCATGGTCATTCCTTATATATTGTAGCATTATATATAAGCTGATCATGTCACTGTGGTTGTTGTGAAGGCTTGGAATATTCAAACTTCTATGGAGTTTACTCTTGATGGACCTAGAGGAAAAGTCCTTGCGATGGTTGTTGGCAATGATATACTTTTTGCTGCAGCGCAGGTAACTACTCATACAGCAGTTTATGGTTCTCATGTAACCAGTTCACACGTCCTTTTATTTTTGTTAGATAGTAATAGTTTTGTTCTTCGACCAGAATTTTCTCTAGCATTTTAAACAGTTTTTTTTCTGCCATCAAATGATTTACGTAGCATCTGATCATTTGAATTGCAGGATGGTATTATTTCTGCATGGAGAGGCAGTTCTGATGCTAATTCTCCTTTCGAATTGGCTGCATCACTCAGTGGCCACACTAAAGCTATAGTGTGTCTGACGGTCGGTGGCAAGATGCTTTTCTCAGGATCCATGGACCATAGCATAAAGGTAAGTCTATTTTCCGTCAATGAGGAGTTTCTACCTCTACAGATTTTCAAAGGATGTTTGATTTCACTAGATTGCAGATTGGACAAATTTGAAATCATTTAATTATCACTTTTTCGTACTGTGGTAGCAATTTGCATTCTTGGTCTGTCTTTTTTGTTCAACCTTGTAACAATACATTAGTGTAGTTTTTGTAAATTGTTTTACATGTGTATGAGGAAAATCCAATATGTTTTACAGTGTTTTTCATGTTAGCTACACAATTGCTTGCTGTTTCTTTCAACACTCTTACTTGTCTGAGAACAATTTGTTATTATTTTCTTCAGGTTTGGGACCTTGATACATTACAGTGCAAAATGACCCTTAATGGGCATACTGATATGGTAACATCCCTTATTTGTTGGGATAGTTTTTTGCTATCAAGTTCATCTGATTGCACGATTAAGATCTGGGTCGCCACTGAAGAGGGTACTATAAAAGTGGCATATACACACACCGAAGAAAATGTAAGTCTCATAGTCAGTGTAACGTCTATTTATAAGTATGATTTTTGTTTTGTTTTTGTCAAATATCATTTGGTTGTTATTTTCATTTGTATAAATCAAGCTGAGATTTGCCCAATTAATATTGTTATTACTTCATTATAGGGTATTCTTGCACTTAATGGGATGAGTGATGCAGAAGGGAAGCCTATTTTGTTTTCCTCCTCTGCAGATAATTCAGTTCGACTATATGAATTGCCATCGTGAGTGAACTTAAACTCGCTGTCTTGTTTTGTATATATGTGTTCTGTCACAGCCCTTTGACCTTGTATATTTTTAACTGTGCAGATTTTTAGAAAGGGGTCGCTTATTTGCAAAACAAGTAGTTCGATCGATTGAGATAGGTCCCGAGGGCCTCTTCTTCACCGGAGATGGTACCGGCTTGCTGATGGTGTGGAGATGGTTGGAAGTGCCCAAGGTGGCATCGTCATGAAAATGATATTATGCATTTTCCCTCCTCTCATGGCAGTGATGATAAGGATGAATTTAGTTCTTTGTTCCTGAGTTGTGAGGAACATTGGTATTGATTGTGATTTGTAAATGGAAGTAAATATGAAATGAAAATCTCTGATTCCATTTTTTTCTCATTCTGTTCATTTTTACTCACAAATGTAAATGGCTACTACATTAATAAATATAAATTTTAGTTAAAAGTGCACAAAATACCTGATTTTGTCTTTTAGCTTTTGAGCCATGCTCATTTTTCCCCATGTTTTTTTTATTTTAGATTAGATATCACTCCTCTTATTTGAATAAAACATATCAAAACTTAAAAGATAATCTTCTCTATCCACAAGTCTATACCTATATTAATCAGTCCACTTGTTCAAAGAGATTTAGCCTTCATAGTGTAATTTGTAATATATTGTATATTCACTTCTTTAGCATCATCAAGACACAATCATGTATACTTTTTTTCAATTTTTATTAAGTCAAATTAACCAACTTTCTCTGTCAATAGAATGTTAGACTCAGCTTCGGATGAACATTGAAAACTGGTATATATGATCTTGAAAATATTAAATATAAGCGATGATGGAATGAAGAATATATACACACTTATTACTACTTTAAAAAATGTCCTGGTACTCTGATTTTTTTTTGAACATATTTGCAAATGCTTGTAACCTATATATCATGTGGTATATGAGCTAAAGTTCACAAATGTATTCTTAACTCATGATTTTTAAACTAAAAGGGGCAGCCCGAGGAAGGTATTTATAAGTAGATTTACCGTTGTAGATAACCTTCAGATCATGAGACAAATAACCTTTTTGTTTCGTTGAAGTTCACACTCCTCATGATTTCTTAACTCCAAGAAAATATGATTGTGTCCTGATCATGATTGAAGATGAATCATGTAGCTATTCTTATTATACTTGATCTGAAAATGAATTTATATTGAGATGCAACACAACAGAAGTAGAAATTGTTGCATACTCAATGATTAATAGAACTTCATCTTTGGATCTTTCATCATGAGACTTCAAACATCATGGAGTTTTGTTGTTATTGGACTCCTCAGTGACGATGGAGACTTCAAACATCATGGAGTTCTATTGTTAATAGATGACAAGAAAAGTGAAAAAACCCAATAAGTGATACATCATCACATATTGAAATAAAACCTTAAGTATTGATTTCATAGGTTTTCTAGCATTTAACTTCACACTTGAATATATCTAAGAAATACAAATTAACAATCTTGTATTGTTGTAGATGATTCAATGTTTGGAGAACATGTACCATTCAATAAGTAAAATATCCATAGTCCAACTAAAGAAGGTCCAAGGATGTTTGTACCACTTGACACAATAATGTGCCATTCATGACTACTAAATTCTTTAAAAGTTGTTGCATCCATTTCATGCAGCAAGGTGCTTAGTGTAGTCAGAAAACTTAGTAATATATATAGTAAAAGAACAAGTGCACAATGTAGAGAACACTCGGTCACAAATGTTGCAAGAGCACATAAAAGTGGTACCATAGTGCACAAGGTTTTTAAATAGGCATTGTCCAATATTTGTTTAAATTGATTTCCTAACAAAAATATTTAAAAAAGAATTTTTCAAAAATAGTTAACCAACTTAATTCAATTTAGAGAATAAAGTATCTTCTTATACCATGAAATAACTTATATCCTTAAATCTACCTATTGTTTGATATATGTTTTTTTTCTCTTCCCCTAGAAGTTTTCATTTAAGATATATTATAAAAAGAAAAAATAATACACATATCAAACAATCAGTGAATTTAATGAGATAAATTATCTTTTGATGTAATGAGATACTTTATTCTCTTCAACTAATCATTCCTATCTCCCGTAAACTTCGAAAGTTTGACAAATATTAGGGGAATGCAATCTCTTGACAATCATTGCAAGTGTTTTGGATTTCTTGGTGCAAATTCGAATTGACTAATGTATGTTTCCCTTTATATTTAAGAGTCAATAAGATTTTATAGGTAATATGAACAAGATAGAAACTTTATTGTAAAAATTATATTGTGAGTACTCTTTGAATATGAGAGTGACTTCTTCTAATGATGATAATAATGATGTTACAAATAGTTCATCATCACATGCACCAAAACCAATTCACCCTATCGGATTTTAACATTGTATTAGCATCATATGAGAAAATGAAGTAATACTCTAGTGAAATATGATTGTAATTCTTATCTTGACGATCCTAGTTTTATTTCTAACAATAACGATGATAATAACCCTTTTAATGCATTCGACCGAAAGAAAAGAACTCCTGAAGTGTAAGGTATTATAAAAAGTTATTACAGATATACTTGTTTTTTTTTTAATTTCAACGGTAGCATTAGAATTCACATTTAATACTGGAGGAATAATAAATAATGAATATCTTTTAAAGTTGAATGAAGATTCTATTGAAACACTAATATGCAGGGGTGAGTTGGACCCAACACTACCCGCTCACCTGGCTTAGCCTGATCATGATTAGGTCCGAATAAGATCGGGTCTAGGGTCGGGTTCGGATTTAAGAATTAGATTTAGTCAATATTTAGGGGTGAGTAGGGACGTGTATGACTATATTCAATTATATGTATCTCATGGTTACTCATTCATCTTGTTTGTATGTATCTCTATTCAATATTCAATTATATAGAGAGTAATGACATCTTTCTTGGTCGAAAATATCATTGATTGTATAATTTTTTCATCATAAGTACATGATTAAATATATATATATATATATATAATATCATTTCATATGTCAAATTATATATCTATAATAATAAATAATATTGAGAAAACTTTATCTAAAAATAATATACCTTGTATTTAATCGAGTCTAGGGTCGAGTCCGGGTTCAAAGACTATCTCATTCAATATTTAGAGCCAGGTTAGCTTTATGTCTAAGTCCGAGTTCAAAAAAATGACTTAATCAATATTTAGAACAAGTAGGGGACAAGTTTTACTCAACCTAACCCACTTCATACTCACCCATTCTAATATGTGGTTTGACTTGATAATAAGTATTTTGTGAAGAGAGAAAAAGTACAAACACTACTATTTTTAAGTATATTAATTTAGATAGTTTAAATTATTATTCGTTTTAATTTTTTATTATTTGGAAGGAGTATGGAGTTGAATAAAATTAAAAAGAAATTTACTTAAAAGATTTAAACTCATGTTATTATATTTATTTTTAGTATTTTGAGGCATGAGACCTTAGGGTTGCGTCATGATATTTGTTTTAATTTTGGGCATGTTGCATTCTCCATTTTTTTTAAGATTTGAATTTATTGTTGTTGGATGTTCTTTGCTCAATAATATATATTATTAGATACTACTGTATTATATATTATTCAACGTTTGAATTTATTTTATTGAATGTTATTGACTGGATTTTATTTATTATTAGTTATCAATTATTATTTATTATTATGTATATGCATACTACATATTAACAATAAGACCGTACATCTATCATATTTTCAAATAACTTATTATATAATAAAATTTTAAATATACTTATTATGTCAAATTTTAAATAGGTGAAACATATGCCTCAGAACAAGTTAAGCACTCAAATAACTTTGTAATTTTTTTTAAAGTATATCATTTATATTTAATCATAATTAACATAAGATAATACAAATGAATGATTTTTTTGATCAGTAATTGTTGGTATTTTTGTTATACATAGAACCCTTGACCTTCTTTACTCACACTCTTCACTTTAATTATCTTATAACTCTCTTCTTTTGTTAATGCTCAAACTAGAACCTCCAATCCTCCTTCACCCACATCCTTTCACAGCTGATCATTAAACTACTTTATAACTTTTGTTGTTGTTGGTGAGATTCGAACTCACAAACTCATACACCTCATTCCTCAAACTCTTCATCCTCCCAATTGTATCACATTATGACTTCCTAAGTGAATGATTGATAATATATTAACTTTATATAAATATTTTATTATATTGATGCATTCTTCTAACTTTGAAAAAATAAAGGGGAAAATCTATAAAAATACCCTACAATTTATCCTCTTTACACATTATGAACTAATTTTTATTTCTAATTACTTCTTTAACTTTTATCATCTATCAAAATTGATTCTCACCTAAATATATATTAAATTAATAACAATATAGCATACATTTTATTTCAACTTCAACCTTATTATTCAATTTCAGTAATTATAAAATTTAAGTGGTAGAAAAATAATAATTGATGATCACCATAATATTAAGTGATGTTTTATACGGGACTATATCTGCTATCCCATTTTGCGTATCATTCTATTTATCATCAACTCTGATTGGTTGAAAAAAATTATTTAAGTTAAAATTATAATTATTAAATATTTTTATGACCGATCACATCTTCTGATACGTGGAGTGAGACAAAACTTTGAGACAGCACATGTGCTTCCGTTATATACACCTTACTGCCGAATAATAAAATGAGTGTAATATATTTGTACTGTCAAGGTTTATACACAATTAATATATCATCCATCTTTTATTTGTATTAATTTTATTTAAAAGTTACATCATTAATATATACATCTTTTTTCTAATAAAATGTTTCAACAAAACAAGTTCAAAAACTGAACTCAAAGCTTCATGATACATTTGTGAAGAAAACAAAACAAAAAAAAGCAATTAGAGGAAGAGATTGTGTTTTCGTTGATCTATCATTATGTATAAACATTCAACGGCCGTGTACCCTTTGTTCGATCTGGAACAAGTTCTTCACTCCAAAAAGGTTTCGTTTTTCCCATTCATTTCATCCCAATATGAACATAATTGCTTTTTAATTACCACCATTTTGATTCCAATTTCTTCATTCTTAATTCCGTGTGCTTCAATTGATTGTTTCTTTACTCAATTTCAGTACGTTCTTGTGTTTTATATTTTGGCCAATGTTAACTCAAATTAGGTTTTTCGGAACAATGATAAGGTTGTGTGCCTTGTGACCTAGAGATTACGACTTTAAATCCTGGAAAAGTCTCTTCACTTGAGACTTGCTACGGCAAGGTTCGGTATATCTATCATTTCTAGACCATAGATACCTCGTATGCTGTGCGCGGGTATGTTCATGTGTGTGGTTCACCTGGATACACAATTCGTCACTTTTTACATTAATTTTATGAGATATTCTCTATGATGAACCAGATATGTACTACGTGATACGATGAATTCGGTACATAGTACGTAGCGTAAATGAGAGAATTACATAACTATGGTCGGGAGCCTCGTGCACTGGGTTGCTAGATGTTGGTGATAATAATGAAAGGATATGTGTCAAGATGCTTCGTATACATTTCATTGAAACTGGATTTGATGTTTGTTGTTGCCCGCTTAGTTATTATCACTGAATGTTTGTTTCTGTTTTTTATTTATTTATAGGAAGTATTGAAATTGACTCCCGAGGAAGCAAATATTTGGCTATCATGGAAATCTGAAGCCAGGAGGAATTTCACTGTTGGTGCCATCGGTGGGGGTAGTGCCGTATGGGCAGGTTTGTGCTATTTATGATTCTGTTTCTCATTTGCAATGAATTTTCAACTACTTTGTTTTAGACACGAGTTTTATTGTTTCTGCAACATGGTTTTTTATTCATTTATGTAAGTTAATCTACTGGTAGCTCTTATGCATTAGTATCGTCACATTTTTTGTGGCTTTTAACATTTTGCATCTTCTAATGTCATGATACTTTTGGAGGAACTGCAAGTTTATCTGCTGCCTCTAACACTTTCATTTTCAAAGCCATCACGTGTTCCAAACATGAGTTTTTGCCAAAAAAATTTACTTCATGTAATGATGAGTTTGATATATACCTGTATTAGCTTAGCTGGAATGAAAATCAACGTGACGGCACACATTTTTTTGGCAGCTAGCTATAATAAAAAATGTTTCTTAATAGATCTTGCCATGCTAATGCAAATATCTGGTATGCTGTAATTTTTCTATAAAATACTGGACATTCAGTGATTGGGATTTAGGAATTGGATTTAGTATCTTGGTAATAGAAAGATGATAGACTGGTACTGATAGTAAAGTTAACTAAGCTATGAACGAAAATGCCTCCTTTCTTTCACTTATTCCAGTAAGTTAATATCCTGATGGTGCGACTGCGATAGACTTTTTCCTAGAATCTAGAGCTACACCGCCAGTAAGATTTAATTAATAATAACCTTTTATTTATTTTACCATCATTGGATGGCTTCCAAGTATGCGAATTCTACTTATGCTAACTTCAGTGCATGGGAAATCTGAATAATATTCAAGTAACAGCAGAATATGATTATTGCTGAGTTCAGTGTTATTTGAAATGTGGTCACTTTTCCTTTACTGACTTTTTCTTCTTTGCTGATTATAATCATTATTTCTTTGTGGCAGCTACTCGGAAACTCAATGGCCCATTTCGTATGTTCCTCTCATCAGGTACGAGAAATCATCTGTCTCCCTTTTGCCTTAAGACACTTCTTATATCTTCATATCTACAAAGGCATTTCCCATACCCCTTGTTTGTTGCCTTATCCTTTTGTAGGAGTTGCTGTTTCCTTTGGAACATGGATCTTGGTTAGATCCATGTATTCTTTTGCAGAGAAGATTCTTGAAATGGATGGGAGTATACTACAGAAGGAGTTAGCGAATATGTAGGTCTTCTAATCTCATTGTCTCACACGTGATGAACTTTATTTCTTTGTGCAATATGCTCCATACAAGCTTTCTCCCTCATGTTAAGCAAAGCAAGTCAACTTGACTAGGGGGTTTGAGAGTTAAAATTACAAGGATCTTGAATGTGACAAGATCAATGTCAAATGTCACTTTTCTGTCTATGGATGTAGGAAAGCAACTTACTAAATGGAGTGACACTAACACTGTTGTGAAAAAGATCATAGAAAACTTAAGACGATAGGAGTTATAAAGAAGAATTACTAGAAGTGAAGACAAGTTATTCTTTCTTGCAGAGTTTCAGTGTTATTTAACCCAGGCCGGACTGGCCGGTTCTACCTGAAAACCGGTGAACATGTACTGGTCTAGCTTTAATAATATTGCTTTCTTTATAGAGGAGATATAATCTAAATTGAAAATAGGTGGTTGTTAAATTCATTCTAACTGCAATTTTTTCTCCCATCCATCCCCGTTAAAGGCTGAAGAGGTAACATCCATTTAAAATAGCTTGGGCAACCCTCCCTCAATGAGGTAACTTTTATGATGGAGTTAGGCCCAATTATTCTAACATTTCCATATTGCTTTATCACCCATTACATTCCTTGTCCGGAAAAGGAAAAGGGAGTGATGATTGAAGAGAAAAGAAGTTTACTATTGACTCTTCTATTTTTGCGTATCTTTAGGCATATGATTTGATTCCATTCCATTCTATCTTCTTACTTGTGAGTTATGGTTGTTGGTAAATGACAGAATGATGACTAAGTACCAGAACGAACCTACACTAAGGCCGCTCATGTCCAAGCATTTTTATTCAGAGAGGATTTTTGATGATTCAACCTCTAAAAATCCTAACTTCAGATGGCGGTTCCGTAATTTCTTTAGCGATAATGCAATCCCTGACCATAGGACACATGATAATGACTATTATGATCATACCCAAGTGGACTCTCATAGTGATCTCGGTAAAAATTCCCAAGGCGAGTCCGAAAATGTCAATGACAGCAGAAAGACAAATCTTGAGATTAAGCACAATTTTGTAAGTATTCTTGGACTTCCTTTTTCTTGTTTTTGAGTTAAATACATTGGTGCTACCGTCACATCTGTTTAAAGAGAGAATGAAAAAAATGATACTATATCATTGGTCTTCATTACTCATTGTCCTACTGGGGCAGCATATCCATGAAGTGTAATAAGAAATGAATAGGAGAAGCTTATTTCACCTCAACTCTTGTCTTTGCTAAATGTAAACAATAATAAAGTGAAATATTTTATGCATGAATTCAATTAAATTACTTTCTATTGACCATCAAAGAAGAAATTAAGGATACTTTACGCATGAGTTTAATCGCTTACAACGGCCACAAAACTTTTTTTCTTTTTATACCATATTTTCCCCCAGATTTGCTTAAGTAACTGTTGTTTGGTATAGTAATGTGATCAATGGACATATCACATATCTTTGGTAATGCTTTCAGTCAACAGTGATGTGCTTGACTTGATTGGTGGTTTGTTCAACAAATATGCAGTGTGCCGAAATTTATTCTATATAAAATTGATATATATCGTATGGCCTTGTAGGTGATTATCATCAAAATGATTTTAAATTACAATGGGATGATTATTTTGTAGGATTATTCGTTTTTGTTACAGGATTATTAATTTCCTTTTCTTTTTCACATATTTCTTAGCAGACAAAAGCTGGTCCTAATACCATTGCAGAGCTAGACCCTCTTGATTTTCTTTTTGGTTATGGTTCTCCAGTGGAAGAGATTCATTACCCTAACACCCCAGATAAACCATCAGGACCACATAATCGGAGGCAAAGAAGATCTCACCGTAGGCATCGGATTCGAAATCCTGACGATCTTTCAAACTCTAAACATGCAGCATCTCTTTGACTGTCAGCTATACAAATTGTGATGTTTTGTTTTCTTGTCAAGGTTCAGTTCTCTTATCCTTTTCTTCAAACATTAATGCATGAAGGAGTATTCTTAGTATGTTAAATTGTTAATTACCATTTACTATGTAATACTATGTAACAACTACCTTAAAAATAATACATGGTTGACAGTGCAAATAAAATTCACACATGATAACTCTTGATTACATAGTATATCCTAGATTATTGTGTGTATATGCCTCAGAATTAATGGTTTAGATGCCATGTTATTTGTGCATTATGGCAAAAAGGATAAGGTGGATAATGATGGTAAAAGTAATTGTAGATGAAGCACAAATTTATTTAAGCTTAACTATCATGGACAAAAGTAAATAATGTTTAACCATTCATGACAGAAGCTATATCTAAACTTAATAACTATGTACAAGCGAAATAACAAGAATGATTGAATTGAAAGAGAAAGTGAAGGATGAGCAATTTATGTACCCAAGAAGAGATAACCGAAAAAGACTAGAATAAATTGAATTGAATGATGACCTCAAATCACCAAATAACAAGGACTAAATTTGAAAATTGATCATCAATAAGGAAGAAATAGAGAGTACTACCATCATTTAACTCGTAATGGGATGATATGAAGAGTGTTGAGAAGAACCTTAATTATCACAAGAACACAAACAATAATTGCAAGTAGACCATGACAGATCCGAATTACAATCAACACTTCTATATCCAACACTTCCCCTTTCCCTCAAGATGAAGCATATATATATATTATATACATTCAATTTGAAAGGAAGATAAAGTAGTAGCGGTCTAGCGGAAAAGACAATCCTTAAAATTGGGATGACAAGAGTGACTAAGAATCAACTTGAAAAGAAGACAAGTAGAAAAGGAATTGACAAAAGGATCACAAGCATAGGCTTCCTTCAAGGTTAATACCATGATTCTGATACAATGTTAAAATTATAGGGTTGAGGTATTGAAGGATAAAAGAGAATTCTCAAAATAGTAAGTTGTAATGATAATAGTGTGAGTGATGATGTATGTGATGATATTGTGATTGTTGTGATACAAAAAGATCTAATACTAATACCTAAGAGTCTATTTGCAAGTTTATTTTTTGAGGGAAAAAGAAAGAAAAAAAAAAGGGTTTAAGAGTCATCTTACAAGTGTATTTCATGACTCACAAGTCTTTCTCTTCTCTCTCTTACCTTCCAAAAACTATCGCAAACAGACTATAAGAGATATTCTAAAATACTTTAACAAATTTAAGATATAATAATAATATTATCTAAATATCTTCTAATTATTCTATATAAGATATGTTAAGATACTTCCATATATTCTGAAATGAATCCTAACTTGTAGGAATGTACTTCCTTCTTCTCCTATGCTATTTTTTTTTTGCTTAACTCGTATTTTATGTATTAATTATTCGTATTGATTATAATTGAACTTTTACATATTTTTTTCAAATATTTTATACAGTACCTTAATTAAATTAGATAATAAATAAAAATAATGACTTTGGGACGGATGGTTCATCTTTTCCTCTCTGTTATGCTTAGCTTTTCACGTGTCACGACTATTTCTTATATGTTTATATTTATATTTCTAACTCACATCACATTATTTATCTAAAAGTAACTTTTATGTTATCCCTCATAATTGTTTGAATTTATGAAACTAATTAATAATATGAGATTTTTTAAGAGAAAAATATCGGGTTGAGTGACCATAGTAGCACCAAAACACTATTAAGAATTAATGCCAATAATGCTTAATGTCACTTTCTTAAAAAATACTACTTAAGTTTTTTTTATAATATTAATACTATGGTAACCCACTCTATTATTTGTCCAATAATATGCACTATTAAGCAGAAATTATAAGGAGTATCTTTACTCTTATGTTTAACCAGCATCATTTTGAATAATATCACTTTGTTGTAAAGAAAAAATTGTGTGGAAATTATATGCACTATTAAGAGACAAATATATTTATATTTTTTCGTGTTATCATTTATGATTAAATTTTAATTAGAATTAAATTTTTAATGTGTTATCAAGATTTAATGTATTATCTTTACATATATACGTCTTTATGCAAGTTTTTCTTTTTGTACTATTATGCATAAATGACTTCAACCCTTCTTCATTTTTGGAGTGACTACCAATTTAATGTTTAAAAATTTCGACTTTAATTTGATATCCAAGAAAAAATAAAAATTCAAACTAGTACTCATAGATTATAAATATGGGATACTATAGTTTTTATTAGAGGTCATAAAATGCTAAAAAAAATTAATTTGACTACATTTTATATTTTTGGACATTTTTTGTTTTCAAATTTTCAGAGATAAAATTAGTATATGCAAAAAATTGGAAGGACTAAATTTCGTTGGATCAAACTAAATTTTGGATATGTTGTTCTTGACACATGGATCTTCAATATGAACGGTCAGATTGACAAACTTTGAAAATTTAGTTGGGCTAACCGTCATTCTTATGCTCAGTGTAAGTTGGAAAAATTCTAACAAATATTTATCAATGTAGAAGTCACACTCAACGAAAGTAGCAATATGTAACTTGCGCTCAATGCAACCCTAGTGCGCCCAATTGATGAAACATGAATTCAAACATAGAGGGAAAGGGGAGGTGTGTTCAGCGTAAGAGGTATCGCCCAACCCAAGTTGATGCGCCAAAAGGTTAAGCTGGTATAGTCAAATAGGAACACTTTATACTCAATTTCTTTTAGTTTTTAGTGCATTTTAACTTGGATTAAGGTGTAGAAGCAGGGGGGAGGTTAGAGGAGCTAATCTGTACTTTTTGAGAGGTAATTTCTTCTCCTATGAACTTAGCTTTTCTCTTTGCATCTTTGTGTTTAGTTACTATAATAATGTGTAGCTAAACATCTTCCTTGATGTGATTGAATGTAATATGATCTTGATGTAACACTTTGATTAAATGTTTTTTATTCTTATGAGTTGTTTATGCGCTTAATGCTTGCTTTAAGACTGGTCACTTTTTTGTATGAATTGTGAACGAAAATATTGTAGAAATCCTTATTGTAATTTTGACGTTTTTCAACTCATCAATTTGGTATAATTGCTAGACATATATTTATGTCAATTTATTACTTTATGTATGTTGTTGTTTTGATTGCTAGACATAGAGCTAATTCAATAACTTAATAAATCTCAAACTTGTTAACAAAGACCACTAGACATAAATGCATGTTTAACGGTTCATATATCTTCATCTTGTTAACTTAGTTTCTAGATATAGTAGCTATTTTAATGAACTATTAATATGACCAAGACATTGACAATTAATACATTTGAGGTGTTGCATTTAACTCAATTTCACATGCATAGATTACTAGACATAGATGTATGATTTTGTGAGTTATAATTCTTTATCTTGTGTATAAAGTTACTAAACATGGAGCTTTATTGCATAAGCTACCAAATTGACTACGAAATTAGCGTATAGTACCTTTGATGTCATTTGTATGGAAGAATCATTACTAAATGAATTAGTATATTTGAATCATGTGTATTAATAGTAAGTAGGAAATTCAATCCCAACAATTTATTCCAAATAGTTTAATCAATTAGTTAGTAATTAGTTAATCAAACAAACCAACTAAAAGCTTTTTTAAAGCCAAATTACAACAAATATATGTTTTAGTTAAAATATTAATATCAAACAAATTTATGATAACTCATTTTCCTTATACTGATGTGCGACACTGTTTAGTAGTTTCTATATTAATTTGCCAGTTGTCATTAATCCATAGCAAGAACTTAGGATCATAAACCTTTAGCATTTTCAATTCTAGAGTAATGTTTTAGTTTTTAGTGCATACCCAACAATAATGCAAGGTAAGCATGCATATAATAGTGATGTTTATTCGTCTTTATTATAAAGGTTGATTAATGCATAAGACACCCCCAAATTATAGATTCATAATGTGGCCTATGTTAGATATAGGTTCCTTTCCTCTTTTCACACAAAATTATGGTTAATTAAGATTCTAATTTCTTACTTGTCATGCAAAGTTTTTGTCCAAAAAATTACGTAAAATATAGGGATGAGCATGGATAGATAAACACCAATAATAAAATCCAAATTCAGTGATAGACTCGAACAAACTCAACTACATGTGAGTTCAATTGATGAGTGGGGATGAGTTTTGACAAGAATACAAACAATTTGAAACCATAGTAATGTTACATATACATGTTGTTTGTACACGGATAACATCTCATGTTCTATAATCTATATGTCTAAAAGTCAATTGTTTTTACTCATCAAATATTGACAATTGGCATCGTGTACAATTTTTACCATTATGAAAATACTCCTACTTAATTTGCATTAATTGATATATGTATAGCAATAAATTTGTGAAGACTATAATAAATAAATAGTGAAATATGTGATGAAAAATAATAATCATAAATAAGGGTATATTCAGAAAATATAAAAAATATTGAATTTATAAATAATAAAATATTTAAAATAAAATGAAAATAACAAATATTTTATTTCATGGTGTAAAAAAGTATACACACTCAGTGCATCATCTACTATTTATTTGCATTAGTTAATTTAAAAGTCAACGATAATTAAAAATAAATGATGGACACAATGACAGTGTAAAAATTATTACACTTTCAGTATATATATTTTCTCAAATATTTTTTCTAAAGGAGAAAAAATATATTCTAGGATTTGAATGTGGTGCTTTGCATCGTAACTCTAGGAATGTAGTTAACTTTTGTGTATATTTTTATTAATAAAAAATTCAAAAGTTGTATTTTTTAGTACATGTTTTAATTCTTCAAAGAATGCCTTAAATGGTTAACATCAACCTTTTTCATGATTAGAAATGGCATTGTTTGTGTTGGTTTTCACTTTGAGAAAAATATGTATTCGTCGATAGTGTAGAAGTTTTTTTACACTCAGTTTATCATCCACCATTTATTTTTATTTATTATTGATTTTTCATAAAAATTAATTCAAATAAATGGTAGATAATATACTGACTATATATAAATCTTTATATTAGCAGTATATAGATGTTCCCTTCTTTCATTTTATATTAGTTTTCTTCCCTTCTTGCATACATGTCCACATACATGTTTATAAAAATAGATAAAGGAAAACTCATGATTCAAGCTCGCATTGTTTATGCCATAAATAGAAAGTTAAAGATTCTTGCTTTATATATTTAATATTTAACATTAACACAAGTTCCTTTGTTTATAAATGAAAAATGACAAGTAATCTACTTAATTCAAGAGTAAGTGGAAAAAAGCTAGTTTATATGTTACTCATTCATTCTAGAAAAATCCAAATGTTTGAATTAGTGAGTATATCTTAACCATTAAATTTCCCTAAAATGAATGAGTAAGATGTGAAGTAATTTTTTTCCCGAGTGAATCCCCTATATTTTCATTATTTGTATAGTAAAGTTGAATATTTGACATTTTATTTTTATTACTTATTTTTTTATATTTTCATGTCTAACTTTGATGTTGAAAAAGCATTATCTTTAATGTATAACATCTTACCTACTTAGTTTTGTCGGAATTCAAACGGAAAATTTATTATTTGTATCACTAATTGAATATAATCCACTCAGATCCAAAATCATTCCCTTGTTTAAAGGAAGTTGCGCAAGTGAGACTTATCCATCACATCTTAAAAAGAAGAGTTTATATTAAAAAATTGAGTAAGAGACAAATTGTAATAATTTTACTCACAACTCTAAGGTTATATTCTTATCTCCATCTCATATTCTCCGAGTATTATAAATGAATGTGGGTGGGTTGAGCAGGATAAAAACTTGTTCCTTACTTAACATTGTCATGGATGTCGACCCTTAAAGGAACGATAATGTTATGAGTCTCATATTGAGTAGAATAACAAACTCAATGTGGTACTTAAGCCATAATGCTCTCTCACCTAATAAACTAGTCTTTTGGGTTGAACTCTCTTTATGTGCTTAAGTCCTAACAAAATCTTTATTGTGTAGGGAGAATTTACTTGAAGATAAATAATATTAAAGATGAAGAACACGATTATCACATATATAAAGATTCATGTCAAATCATAAAAAAGAATATAAATATATAGAGTAAAAATGTATCTTAATTTATTCATAGAGAATATGAGACATAAACTTTTATACATCCTTAGTCTTGTATTCAAATCGACATCAATATTTAAACATGTAAATTTTTGATCTTCCAATTGTAGATAATTTATAATCAATAAAAATGAAAAGAATAAAGTTGTTTTGCATGTACATCCGTGCAATTGGGTTGCATAACATCTTATTTATAAAGAGTGTATGTTCACCTCTATGAATTCACACTCTGAGTAAAGTATGATCTACTTCGAATTCATATTCTCCATTGAAAAGTGATGTCGCCATGAATTCACTATTTTTCATAAAGAGTCATGACTATTTATAGTTTTCCTATTTTTAATTTTGTTAATCATAAAATTAGATATAAAACATTTGATATCTACACAATATTTTTCTTAACAATTGTATTCTTAATATCATAATCCTTACTTGAATTAAATCAGTTTTATATCAACTTGAATTTGTCCTTAATGATTAGTACAGATCTAAAAGTTAACATGATTAACATAAACAAGGAGAAAACCTCCCGATCAAAACACAATATTATACTCACTCTTAGTGACACTCCTACAATTCATAACACATACTTAATATATTATATATAAAAATGTGAAGAGCCTAATATTTATGTATTGTTATTATAAATATTTGAGAATAATATATCTCCTTATATCAGGAGATAACTTATCTCCTTCAGCCAGTAAAAATATGACATGTGTGCTATTTTGTTTATTTTAAAAAATATTTTTATAGAAAATGATGAAACATGACACATGTCATGATTTCACTAGCAGGATGAGATAATTTATCTTCTTATACCAGGAGATACTCCATTCCCTAAATATTTATATATATTATTTATTTGTATTAGTTTTTTAAAGAGTAGAAGTTCACCTCCCCGATCAAAACACAATATTATACTCACTCTTAGTGACACTCGTACAATTCATAACATATACTTGATATACTATATACAAAAATGTGATGAGCGTAATATTTATGTATTGTTATTATAAATATTTATATACACTATTTATTTGTATTAGTTTTTTAAAGAGTTAATAATGATTAAAGAGTAGAGATTCCTTATCCTAGCCATCAATTTTATAGATATTTAATGGTTTAGATCTATTCACTAATTCAAACTATTGGATTTCCTTAGAATTTATAGTTAAGATGGAGAATACATTTAAAAACCTACTTTTAGAGTAAATATATCCCTTATCATTATTAAATATAAATGTTAGATGATTTAGTAATAATATATAAAACTAATTCATTACTATGTACAATTTTTTCTTTCTAAAATGTGAAAAGATTTAATATGTATACACTGACAGTGTAAGTGTTTTTTACACTCTGTAAATCATTCACAATTGATTTGTTAACCACCATTGACTCTCAAACAAAAGTAATACAAATCAATTGTGGATGATATACTAACGGTGTAACTTTACACAGGCAATATACATATTTTAAACTCAATGCGAAATACATAATTGATAGGTTAAGGGTCCCTTTATAAGACCCTATCCTTCACCACTACAAAATCCTATACCCTTATGTCCTCTTTCTCTTCAACCCTCTCCTTATTTCTTTCCTCTATTCTTTCTTCACTCTCTCTAATCAACAATGACAGAAACAACCTCTTCACACAAAACATTGTCCCAAAAACAGAAAAAACCGAAGACACCTAGAGAAAATATCAAACACCCATTATACCATGGTGTAAGAAAACGCAATTGGGGCAAATGGGTATCTGAAATTCGTGAGCGAAAACAGAAATCAAGAATCTGGCTTGGAACATTTGCAACACCTGAAATGGCAGCAAGAGCACATGATGTTGCTGCTTTAAGCATTAAGGGTCATTCAGCTATTCTTAATTTTCCAGAATTAGTTCACATGTTTCCTAAGCCTGTTACGTGTAACCCACGTGATATTCAAGTTGCAGCTACTGAAGCAGCTAGTATGGTTAAATTTGATCTTGGTGTAGTGCAATGTTTAGAAGAGCTTAGTGAGATTGTTCAGCTTCCAAATGTTGAAGAAAAATGGTTTGATTGGGTCGATTTTGGGTCCGAGTTTATTTTGATTGACATGGAGGATAGTTGGATGTATCCACCAATGGGATTTGAGGAAATCGAGTTCTTAACCACCTTTTAGGAGGAGTTATTTGGCCAACATGGTTTTATTGTGGATAACTCCTTTTCGGAATTAGATATTGAGATACAAACACCTATTTGGAGTTGATAAATGATTTTGATATTGTTTTTGCAATTGCATAGTTTGTCGTAGGTTTCAGGCAGTTACAAGCATTAATATTCTAAGGTTTTTGTAATTGCCCAAACTATGTAGTAACAACATAAATGTCCGCAAGGGTCGCATTTGCCAAGAATTATTCGCAATGTTTGGGAGTTTCAAAACCACAATTACTACCACAATTTAAAACATTCCTAGAAAGTAAGTAATCATGGTAGAATCTGGATAAGAATTATTTGTCTTCAACAGTATCTCATTCCTTGTTCCGGGACAATGACATATTGTCATATAAAAAAAAATTCAAACAAAACGTAACATTCTAATTAGCTTGAGACATACATCATTCAAGATATGTAATTTCTGTCTAGAATAATCCAATGGCAAGGATCACTAGAAGTGAGATATAACAGCCTCATTATGTTATGTGACATGGAATTGAAAACCAAGACTATGACTAAATTGGATTATAGTTTGGTTCCCCATTTCTGGCACTGTGTGATAATGTCATCATGTGGATTCTCTTTTTTTATGTTACTTTAATTATTGTATAAATTTGTACTATAATATACTCAATATTAACTAGGCAGCTTTTTAGGAACTTTAATAATTGAAACCTCCTTGTCCCCTCTCTATGTTGTCTTTGGTAGCTTTCTTCTGTTTACTAAATATAGAAAATGTAATGTTAAATAAAATGAACCACATTTGATTGTTTTATTCTAAAAGGATAAAGTTATTTTGACTATATATGTGATAACTTTTAGTTATCATTTGATATTTAGATTCATATGGATTATTGGAGATAGGTAAAGAGATAAAAAAAAATAAAAAGTAAATGAAAATATAGATGATTTTATTAAAGATATATTAGAGGATATTTTTGGAAGATGATAGTTGATTAAGAAGTTAAGAATTAGTTAGTTAGGTTTGTGTTAGTTACTTGTTTTACAAGCTTTCTTTTCTTCTTTTCTCTTGTATAAATAAATCATATTGGTTCCCTTTATAAGTGTGAATTCATATTCAATAATGAGAATAATGAAATAGAATGAAAATAGTTTTTGATTTTCATTTCTTTTCATTCTTTCTTGCTTTAAGTTTTTTTTAAGTTTTTCTTATCTTTTTTATTCATGCATGGTTCCTACCATTTTAACAGATTTGATTTACGGTATTGTAAGAAAAGTTGTCAAATTTTTAATTCTTTACATAACGACTGTATTTTTTATTTTAAACAAATATGAATAAACTCTAGATGCAACCTAGAAAAGATATAAGTTAAAGCTCTCAATATGTTTTATTAACATCATATTTTGACGATTAAGTGTTGGAATTGCTAGTGTTAGCTTATGAATGACTTCTCATTGAAGCATAAGTCTCTGGTATTGGACACAGGTCCTTCTAATGTACCTGGTCCACTACATGTATAAGCCTTAAGGGTCAGTTTGTGAGCTTAAATGTATAGGGGAATGAAGGAAAATAAAAGACTTGTAAGTCATTTCATAAATGTATTCATGTATTTCAAGTCTTCCGCTTCCTCTTTTTTCCATTTCCCTCAAAAAACCAACTCACAAACAAACCCTAAGAGAGTCATAAGGTGGTCTTGTAGTTAGGTAAATGGTTTAAGAAATAGAGTAAAAGATATTGTAATTCGAGTCTCACCTATAACAAAATCCTAACATAATATTAGCCTATAAAAAAAAGGTGTATAAGTCTTTAGATACATAGTCCTTCTAAGCAGCTTAGCTACTGTACACACTTTCTTTTGGATGCATTTTGTCCAACACACTTAAAGCATAAGCACAATGTCCATTGTATACAATATCCACTATCCATTATTTACTTAGTGGTATCATAAATATTGTCGCACCCCGATTTTCGGCTGCACGACCTCATTAGAATAGCCACTACATTTTTTTCAGTCAAAAATGTAGAAAAATCTTTTGGCTCAATCACATTAGGCCTTGGACTTTGATATTCAGGTTCGGGAGTCATTACACACTAGGGAAGGTATTAGCACCCCAGTTGCCCGTTTGAATGGTACCCTACTAAATTGCATGGATTATTAATTTTATTATAATTATATTTTTACCAAAAAAAACTTTATTTTATTATTATGTCTGACAAGAGTGATCTTGGTCCTACGTATCCCCTTTTGGGAATCAAAAATACGTAGTTCTTTAGGTAGAAAAAATTTATTTGTTGGGTTGATTTTATTTCTTAAAAAAAGTAAAATTTAAACTATCATTTTTTAAAATGAGTGAAGCATAGCCCTTACGTCCGATACCGCATCTCATATTAAAATTTAGTTAAGAAATTCCATTTTTTGTTTTTTTATTTAAAAAATAAAATCTTTTTAAGACGTGAAAATATAATTAGACATATTAATCATAAGGAAGTGAAGTGTAGCCCTTACATCCGACACCGCAACATACCTTACAATCTTTGAGTTAAATATTATTTCATTTTTTGTTGACTCATAGATGTTTGTTGTATTTGTTTTTTTTATATGTTTTGAATTGATATATAATGAGAAACTAATTAATTACATATTTTGCTTTAAAACTAAATATTTATTGAAAAATGTTGTAGTATATATACAAATAATGTATTGTTTATACATTTACCTTTTTGATGTAGTTATAATTATATGTTACAATCATGATAATTATTATTACCAATGCAATTATTAATAACAAAAATAAAACAACTACACAAGAAAGTAATAAAAATGACATACCTCTCATAGTGATTCCAATAACAATGAAATGTTGCAACACGAAAAAGGTGCAAAAAAAGGCTAACCGATGCAAACAGACATATAGTAGAGGTAGGGACTTTGTGTAGCACAGACTCAGAGACATCGCTTAGACATGTATATGAAGCTTCTCTACAATGTATACTAATGCAATTATAATTCCTCTTGAATTTCTTTGTATTTTTTTCTTATTTTTTAGGCGGTGTTCTTGTGTATCGGAGATCTTGAATTATTGTAGATTTCTTGGTTTTTGGTTGGATGAATATGTGTGAAAGATAATGTCTAGAGAAGAGAGAAAGGATTGAAAAGCGAATTGTTTTTGATTGAGAGAATTGTTGTGATGTAGTAGATTATACTTTTTGGATGGTTCTGGTTATCTTTTGGTTGATGATTCCTGGGAATAGGTGATGAATGAAAGATTTTTTTTAGATGAAATTTGATGGAGGAGTTCTTTAGATGAATGATTTTTTAGAGGATGGTGATTTGTTTCCAGAAATTTGATTTCATGTCTCATATGCCTATTTAAAGTTGAATTTTGACACATGCTTGAAAATCAAATCAAATCCCCTATTAACTTCAAAGAGAAAGTTAAGGAGATTTTGATTTTTGCTTTTAATTAAAATTCAAAAATTTGATTTATGCGATTATGATGTTAAAATTCAAATTTAATAAAAGTCATAAATTCAAATTTGAATCATTTTTATTTTGGAACACATAAAAATGTTATTTTTTATATAAACCCAAAATGTTTATCTTATTGTTATATTTTTAAAAAAATGTATTTTGGGTCGGACAAAATTGGGTATTCACAAATATTTCATACGATTGTGACCATAAACACTACCAAATATTCATGTGATTTAAGAATTGTCATAGAAACACATATATTGATTAAGCATTTATCACATGATTAGATAATCAACATATAGCTATATCATAAAGATATTTATTAACATATATTTTAAAGAGATGAATTGTATCATATGTCATCTATGTTAAGTCCACTAATATCCACAGATGAAAACCACATAAGATCTTTGATGGGAGCAAGCTAAGGGTTGCATGTAAGATCAAGTCTATACCGGACATCTTCTGTACCAAAAAATATACCATTTATTGTCACGGTTTATTATTGATCAAAAAATATTTAATTATTAAATTTAAACTTAAATGTTTTTTTTTCCAACCAACTACAAACAATGGCTCATAAAGTGCACATTTTGTGAGACAACAAATGTGCTCCCTTATAATATAACACCCTAGATTACATAAGATATATGAGGTTCGATGTGTGTGGCTCTTGTATGCAATATTTGACTCTTTGATATTTTATTGCAAAAATGTTGTGAAATATAAGTGGAATTTTGCTTACAAACACATTATAGTCCTCGAAATGATATTTTATCTATGGTAGTTGAGAGCAACATCATGTAATAGATATATACGTTGGAGAATTTCTCCATCCGAAATCCATAGATTAAATGCGGAAGTCCTTATGACCATGATTTTATGCCCACAACCTAATGTCTGTGCCCATATATAGACCCAAATGGAACAACCATGGTCCAGACCGAAGAAACCCCAAATGATTTCATGGTGAAGATGAAGAACATACATTGTTGAGTTATTTCCAGAATCTCCAAGGTATGAGGGTGAGATGATCTTCCAGATGATAGAGCGCCTTACGGTTTTCCTTAGTTTCTCTCTAGAGGGGAATGAGAGAATTGCCTTAGTTTCTTAAGAGTGTGTTCTATCTTGTGAGGAGGAGCTTATCCTTATGCCTTATGTGCCTTATGGATGAGTGGATAGTGTTCTCCCATGATGGATAACACTATTCTCATCCTACCTTATTCTCCTCAACCTTACACCCTAAAAACCTTATGCTCTACAAATGGGGACCATAACCTATAAAAGTAACCCCGTAGTGGTTACTACTTTAGTTGCAATAATTCTGATTCAGTCCCTTCATCAAATCAGAAATTGCCTGAAGGTATCTACACTTATCATTATTTCATGACACATATGCCCTTAGCCACCAAATTAATTACTGAAGATCATTTTTATTTTGGCTAATTACATAATGGCCATAACACAATTATAGAATTATATTTGTGACCCATAAATTGTCAGAAATTCCAACAATATACTCTAGTTTTGTAGTTGAAAGTGATACAATGTTTTCTCTCTTGATTGACCATGACACCAAATTGGCTCGAGTTATGTGGTATCCTCTATTGGTACTTCTTCTTTCTATTCTATATCCAACATAGTCAACATCATAGAGCCCTTCTAATTCATACTCGTCATTTTTCTTAAGGTATATCAAAATTATTGGTTCCTTTCACATATTTGAATATCCAATTAGAACAATCGTGTGTCTTTGTTGGACCAAATTGAAATCGAGTACATAATTACACTAAACATTATGTCACGTCTGGACGTAGAGAGGTATAAAGGAGAACCACTTGATTAACCTCTCCTCCATCTTGAACTTCTTTTAGTACTTCCTTTATTTGCTTAGATTGATGGATCTATACTACATCTTTTGTCTACTTCACTTGGGAAAATTTTGAGTTCTCCATTATCCTAATTTCAAATTCCATTTGTATTAGCTTGGATAAGTCCTTGTGCATACTTTCATAAATGATTCCATGAGCAAAATTAATCACAATGTGAATGAACTTAGTCTTTCCTATCGAGCTCTATGGGCTTACTTCAATCAATATAAGGCTTTCTTCAATTTGCATATGTGCTCTGGATGAACATAACTTTCGAATCTAAGAGATTGTATGTGATAAGATCACAGTGGCTGATATGATAGAAGAGCAACCCAACGTGCCCATAAGGATGAAATACAAACCTAAATGGCTTGCAAATTATGAAGAGAAATGATTTTGTTTTAAGCAATTAAATCAAATGGGCCTCTCTTGTAAACCTGTAATAGGAGAACCTTAAAAATATGTCATTGTATTATTTAATCTGAACTTTGAGATGAATGGAGGCAGAATGAATATTTCCAGTATAATTTTTATTCTTAGTTCTTTATTGTTTCTAGTAATCAACAAACAACATTGTATCATTGGTGCTTTCATTTCTTGAACAATGCCTCCCAAGAGTTCTAACAAGGAGATAAATGAATCATTGCTCCAAATCTTTGCAGAAAAAATGCAAGAAAACAAGGAGCAACAAGACACTAGGGATGAAGCCATTTCTGAAGCATTATGTGCTATCATAGACAAGTTGGCAGGTATGGCTATTTTACCTCCTCAACCCCCTGACCCCCCCCTTCCTATTGTTTCACTGCCCATGCCACCACCACACACACCTTCACCCAACCTCAAGAATACACCTTTCCTGCCACACTATCTCATTGGCAAAAAGTTTAATATATATACAAATCAACAAAGCGTAAAGCATCTAATGACTCAAGGCTTTCACATACCCGAGCGACAAAAATGGGCCACAAAAATAATCGGTTTCATTCTGAAATCAAATACAGAATGAGTACCTCCAATAGGGTTGCATATGCACTTTCCTGATGTCATGGTGATGAACCAGTGGTGTTATGCTCCATCTCCTCCCCAATCCCGAACATATTTGACAGATTACGAAGGTACTACAAACAGACAGAAGGGCAAAGCCTTATTCAGAATATTCAAACAACTCAAACAGAGAGTACAAAGTTCTATTCTTCACCGGGGCTATTATTGTATGATAACAAGATATTTATACCCGATAAAGATAACTTGCGTCTAACCTTTCTGCATGAATTCCATGCTTCACCAACAACTAGTCATTTGGGGTGGAAACCAACTTTAAGCCGCCTCAGTGTGTCTTGTTACTAGCTGAGTGTGGCTAAGGATGTCAAGCAATTCATTCGGTATTGTTCAACCTGCCAATAAAACAAATATTGCCCTCAGAAAACAAAAGGTTTATTGCAACCACTGCAGATTCTAGAGAAGGTCTGGGAGGATCTATCTATGAACTTCATAACTCATTTACCTGTCTCACAAGGGCACACAATGATTTGGATTATTGTAGATCGGCTGACCAAGTATTATCATTTTATTGCACTCCCCACCAAGTTTATAGCAAAATCTCTGACTCGTAGGTTCATGGACGACATCTGCATATTACATGGAGTTCCAAAGTCAATTGTTTCAGACAGAGGCAAAAAATTTCTAAGTCATTTTTGGAAGAAATTATTTAAGTTGTTAGGAACTCAACTTTGCTATAGCATGGCTTACCACAGACAAATAGACGGTCAGACGGAAGTCATCAACCGTTGCCTCCAAACATATATCTGTTGTTTCACAAGCACTTTTCCAAAGAAATGGTCCGACCATTTACCTTTAGTGGAGTATTGGTACAATACAAGTCATAACAGCTCCATTGACTTATCTACATTTGATGCTCTCTACGGTCGTCCACCACCCAGTCTAAAGGACCATCTTCCACGACCAGATTCATCTAATGTCGTAGCCGATATTCTGCAAAACAGAGCTACACTGTTAGCTACACTAAAACATTACCTCTGTAGTGGGTATTGTTGCGCCTTCAGCCGTACTGCCAAATGATGGTGAACCGCCATGCATCAAACAAGTTGAGTCGCCATTTTTACGGTCCCTTACAAGTGTTATATCGTAATGGCCAAGTTTCTTATGAACTTTATATACTAGCCACGTCTAGGATTCATCATATCTTCTATATTTCGTTGTTGAAACAGTTTTTTGGTGACCCCCACGGCCAAGTTGCAGCGCTTCCCACAGATATCCAAGATTTGGGATTTCCCTCGGTGAGTCTTGCTATCAACGACGGGAAGGAGTTATCGAAGAAAGGGGGTACTAAAACGAGCACACAGGAAGAAGATAAGAGAGTCACTGACTCGATGGGGGTTTTGGTTGCAAGACTTGGCCTCATCACCATTGGGTGGTGATTTCGTTAGAAAGAAGAAGATGAAAGAAGGGAGTTCTGAAGAGGAAACACTTGGAAAGAAAAGTCATAATGCTAAGGAAACAAAAGGCTTTAAGTTGAAAGTTCATAATAACTATAGCCTTTATGACAAATCATTAGGTACAGAACAAAGAGTTCAACCTACACCATTGGATGTGGAAGTTAATTCTCATCCATTAGATGAACTACTGCACTGTCCTTCTAGAGTCTCGATCTCCGTGTAGGCACATGACCACACACATTTCAACAAAGAGTCGTTGGATGCATTAAAGGCCTTGAGTGCAAAGGACAAAAAACAGATGTAGACACACATTTTCAACCCTCGGCAACTGTGTTGTCAACAAAAGCAAATTCCAACATGCAACATTGTAAGACTAAGATTGCAACTAAGGGGGGTGAATTAGTTGACTTAAAATTATGTCCACTTTTTCTGCAAAATCAAGAGTTAAGTGCAGCGGAGAAATTATGCAGAAAATTAACAAGTAAAAATCAAGAGATAAGGAGAAGAGAGTACACCGAGATTTTATATTGGTTTACCTTCTTGTCCATCAAATGCTACATCTAGTACTCTTGCAACACAAGAGATTTCTTCAGTAAATATTATGAGTTGTAATTACAATATACAATCTTGAGACCTCTATGTACCTTACACACTCACTAATACTTATGTCACTCTTGAAAAACATCTTTTCAAGTGACTATATCCCTTTTCTTATCACACCTTTGTGAAAGAAAGATTTATGAAATGTCAATGAAGAATTTACAACAATGACAGAATTGCATTTACAAGTTTTGAATATAATATAAATTGCAATCTGATAACTCTTTTGCATACTAAGTAATAATGTTCTTATAGGTTTGTAAAACTTTGAAACACTTCACTTCAAGTAACTCAGAAAATTCACTTTGAAAGTTTAAGAACAAGTTGCAAAAGTGCAGAAAATATTTCAAAGATTTTTCAGAATTATGTTTGAAAGTTTGTGTAAAAGTTCTTTTTTGATTATGAGTTTCAATATCTTTAAATAGGCTTTTCAACCAGTCATAACACCTCTTTGAAATGGTAAGAATTGATTGGAATGAAACCATTTCGTTTGGGATGAAAACCATTCATTTTGAAATCTAAAAACTAGTGCAACAACTCTCAGTAATTGATTACAGCCTTGAGTAATCGATTATTCAAACACACTGTCCAACTGTCAATTAAATTTTAATTGGAGTAATCGATTACATCATTTGGATAATCGATTACACTGCATATTTTTTATTGAGTAATTGCCTTTCTCACTTATGTAACCTCTTACTTAGATACAAAAATCTTTTACACACTATTTTTGAAAATTGTTTTGTTTATACTTGAAGTGTTTCAAATTTCTTTACAAAAATAGTTTGAGCATTATTACTATTGTATATTCGAGAGTATAGGATAGAAGTACTTATTTAGACTTAGACTAATTTGTCTTGAAGCTTTGTATTCTTTGTCTTCATAAGTATTCTTTCTTTTATTCTTCCTTTTTATTCTTTTTGGTGATGTTGGTATCTTCATCAAAATCGTACCAAGGTCAGGAGTAAAGATCTTCTTCAAACGCAACACTACACACCCTTGGATGACATTGCACAAGTGGACATGGGTAGAAATATCAACAATGTGGGCCCAATCTCTTCAAATATTTCGTTCAACCTTGAGGACAAGGTTAATGCGGCAGAGATAGACAATGATAAGATCACAATGGCTGATATGATAGAAGAACAGCCCAGCAGACCCATAAGAATGAAATACAAACTTAAATGGCTTGCAGATTTTGTAGAGAAATGATTTTGTTTTAAGTAATTAAATTAAATGGGTCTTTCTTGTAAACTCATAGTAGGAGAACCCTAAAAATATCTCATTGTATTATTTAATCTCAACTTTGAGATGAATGGAAGCGGAATGAATATTTCAGTATAATTTTCTTCTTAGTTCTTTATTGTTTTGTGCTAATCAACAAACAACACTATATCAATATGACATACATTTCTCCATTAAATACCCATTTAGGAATATATTCTTCAAATCCATTTGATATAGCATTATGTTAGATGTGAAGCAAAGGATAATAAGATTTGAATTGCTTCTAACCTTGGAACTAAGGAAAAAGTTTTAGTGCAGTAAATTCCTTATTCATAAATATAGTCTTTTGTTACTAATTTGGCTTTGTTTTTTACGACATTGTCATCTTCATCAAGCTTCTTTATGTATACACATTTGGATCGAATAACTTTGATTTGTTCTTTGGTAGGGGCGCCAGATTTCATATTCCTCTTCTTTCAAATTGATTTAACTCGCCTTACATATTTAAAATTCAACATTCATATAGTAGAGCTTCATCTTTTGCCTTGGGTTCCAATTAACGTGGAGTCACAATTTAATTTTGTAAGTTGAGAAACTAAAAGTGAAACAAAATTTAAATAGAGACTAAAAAAAATGTCATATTTACGATGACAAACTTATTAAATTGATGATGTATAATATATGTTTCTCATTTTATATTGATACCAACAAAGTCAAAGGTGAAGGGAATAGAAACAGATTAGTAGAAATAGCTCTACTTTACTCTCTAGTTCAAATCCTTACTCCATTTCTTTCTCATTTCTATATTTTTTTGGGATAACATTTTTTTTCTATTTATACTTTTCATATACACAAACAACCAATTTATTATTGGTTTATCATCGGTCAGTTTTTCCTCTATATTTTTGTGAAACACATATTCTATCTCAAAAAATATGTATCATTACATGTATCATTTATCGTGATTGATTAAAACAAACTTAATTACTAAAATCAGTATACATCGGTAGGCTCAGGCACCAAATTTTAATGAGAATGAACCAGGAAGTGGTAACAAAACAATCAAGCTGCTAAAAGGTTCATGTTGATCATAGTTAGCATTAATTATTATTTTCCATGTTCACTATCATTTAATACTTAAATATCATATATTGATACCATAATTGTAATTTATTATAATTTTTATACATTGTTAATGTAAAGATTTATATATAATCACTATATCATTTTTTCATTTGGATTATTATCTTTTTGAATAATCAATAACGTTTAAATATGAATAGTATTAATCAATAGGTGGAGCCCAAGAAACAAAAAATGTCTTGGGTAGGGTAGACAATTATATCAACCCTCAATGTAAACCTAAGTCTTTGTTTATTTATCACTCACTCACAACTCATATCACATGATTTTGCTGCACCATTTTTCAAGCTAAGTACCCATTTATATTCTTTTTAATCCATCTTAATATTATTTTTTTGCCCCTTCCACATTGGTTTCATAATTTCATTATTCCCTTTGCCTTCAACGCACTTGCATGTTGATAGTACGTACACAAGACAGTGTGCAACTGGCTAGTGGCTAACCAAGAAAAATCTTTTATTATTATAATTTCACTGAAATTCATGTCATTCTTTTTTATTAGTTGTTCCCTGATCCCATAAATATGGGTCCTTGGTATTCGGTCATCGAAATTTTAAATTGCGGTTATGATAATAATTGCTATTATATATCTAGCATAGCAACTACCATTTTCAAGCCACCATACTATCAATGTAGGTATAGTTACCATTGAATCAAATCAATTTGATATTTGTTCAAAACTCTCATTATTTAACTTGGTAAAATTGGTTAATGAATCAAATAAGTTGAACATGAGATAAAAATTGAGCTCGTTAAATAAATAAATTGAACTTAAGTCAAATACAGTTCGACTTATTAGGTTGACAAGTTGACTCGATTATATACACATATACACACATGAATGACTCAAGTGAGAACACTTCTTATATAAAAAATGATGATACCACATTAACTCAATGTCATACAAATAACATAAATGATTAAGATTAAAAGTTAATTAATGATCACATGCTCACTTAAAAAAGTCATGTGTGCTTATATTTTAAGAGGAAAGATCTACTTACTTCAAGTCATCAATTATAGGGAAATCCAACGGTTTAAATTAGTGATGATTAGATCTAAACTATTAGATATCCCTATAATTGATGGTTAGAATGAGGAGTAAGTTTAAAAAACTTACTTTTGAAGTAAGTGAATTCTCACTCGTATTCTAATCTTGATCATTCAAATAAAATTCAACAGTTTAATTGTTCTCATTTCTCCATTACAATTGTTATCACGTGAGATATTTTTCATACATACATAAAAATGTAGACAATCTTTATTACATAACTTAATTAGTAGCTACATTTATTATTAAAATTCACAAAAATTTTCTACATGTATAATCCATCAACACATTATTGGCCTTTAAATTTATTCTAGTGAATGACATGAATTTGATCTTGTTAATCTACTCGAAAGTTTGTTAACTTTAATTGAGAAGAACTTGAATTGAAACGAACTTGAATTGATAAAATAGTTTAACTTGACTCATTTCAAGTGATAGATCTATTTTATCAGTTCAAGTTAAACTTCATTTAAGCCAAATTGGGTTCCATGTTTTAGTAACGTAGGTATTTATAAAAAGACTACCACGACGTTTTCTACATTTTTTTTCTCTTTCATTACGATTTTTAATATTATTTTAAGTATTTAGAGAAATAATTTATACTCTTTTCTTTTTCTTGAATTTTTACTCTGACATTTCTTGCAATGAAATAATTCAAGTGAAGCTCAAAACACTTATTTTAGGTAAGGCAAAACTCTTCAAATATCTACTTTTAATCACAATATTGGAAGATGAAATATTAAAATTCTATTTATCATTATTTCCAATGTAAAAAAGAGAGAATTCAATTCGAAATTTATCAAATTAGTAAAAGAATACAATGAAGAGTAGAATTTGAAACCCAACAAAGCTCACATCTTCAATATTATCCCTCCCCAATAATTCTACATTGTTTCTCTAATCTGACTTCATAAAGAGGAAAATGTATTTAAATTACAAATTCAAATTTATAATACAAAATTTCCCATTGCCAAAAAGTAAAACAAAAATAATTTTGGAATGACGAAGGTTAAAGTTAGACGTAGCTGGGAAGACATTTGTTGTCCTCATGAGGATATAAGAACTCAAATGACACATAGAGTAACATATTTTTCTGCGACAAAAGGTGTCCTTCCCAAGTACACCCACCCAAAATTAATCTACGCTAGTACTCACTAGATACCATGTCTAAACTTTGGCTAATAATGGTGATGATGACGATGATGGATCAAGTAATCATCTCCACCATTAGATACCTCGAAAATTGAAGTTTGACTAATCAACTGTTGATGGTGATGTAACTGAACCTCCTTTTGTCTCCTCAACTCCATAACCTTCCTATGAGAATTCGAATGCTTAGTCGACACAAACGTTGGACTCGTTGCCGGTCTATATTCCGGCACCAACCTACCAGACTTGAACCTCACGCCACACGCATTGCATAATGTTTTTGGGCCCATAGGCCCACTCCTCCATTGTGGTGTTTTTTCTGCACCACAATGCAAACACTTTCGTCCACAACATTCTACATTATTACTATTGCTATTACTATTATTTGAATTCATGTTCAATAACTCTTCCTTCTTTGTTTTTGGTGGTGTCACGCGATGAACGAAGCGCGTGGACCAGTCGCATGGAGTAATGCGTGAACGTTTGCTTCTTACTTTCCCAGGGAGTGAGGTTTCTGTGTGGTGAAACGATGTGTCTCGTGTTGTGTCGTTTTCGGAGGATGAGGATGATTCTGCGGTGTGTGATTTGGTTGCGATGGCGGTGATGGTGGAGGAAATGGCGGCGCCACCTGAGAGAAGTTTCAGTGTTTTTATTTCTTCCTCGGCGGAGAATGAATCTTCCACGAAGTTCGACAACCATTCTAGTTCAGCTATATCGTCGTACTGTTACCAAATTGAATTTCAAAATTAGTAATTAATAATATTATTCAAGTTATGATTATAATTTTCTTAAATACACAAAACCACTATTTCACTATCAATTTGTAAGCATTTGTGATATATTAGTACTTTTACATAATAAAATGATAACCTAGTTTTTATTTTGTGATTAGGAGAAGAGTACATTGTCCAATATTGCTTACTACTAAAAAAGAGAAGAATATATATAATTATATATATATATATTCAAATATAATATAATATAAATGAATTACAAAATATGTATGAATTGTGTATGAATTTTTAAGATATAAATATTATACTCATTAAAAAATGCAATTGTGATATTCATACATCTAATGATGTAAGGATCTGCTCAATGGTTCAATTTATGTGAGTGATACTTGTTGGAAGGAAGCACCCCAAAAAAGATTAATTTCTTACCAAAAGATGAAGGAATATATTTGGTAATATAAAAAAAAACATACTAAAATTTTACCATAATGTTTTTCTGGTATGATCACCACCCATATTTAAAAGTTTGATAGTCATTTTCATCTTAAAGTACTAAATAGTAAAAATAAGTTATAATTGATTTTTGTATCATCTTATCTTATAAGTAAGAACTAATATTTTTTAGAGTATTATTTTCAATAATTGAACAATTAACTTTTTAATTAAACTAAGAATCTAACAAATCCTTACATCATATAGTCAACGCCTTCTTGCTAAGTAAGATATATTAGTGTTCATTTTGAAGATATGGGGAGGAACTTCTAAATAATTACTTACCGGAACACAGAGTTCTCCACCGGAGAATTGATAATCACCGCCGGCGAATGCACAAGGAACAATGTTACCGGAAACTGTAGAATTCCCGCTGTCAACAGGAACGGCGATGGTGGAGGAGTCGTTGGAGTTCCCAGCGGCATTGTCAATGAAACCGTCGGACATAATAGCATCGGCGTTGGAGAAATCGAGGAGGTCGTCAACGGCGAAAGGCTCACCGGGTTTTGGTTCGCCGTGTCGATTTTCCGGCGAGAATTGGTTAGCTCCGGCGCCGAAATAGCCACCGACGAAGTATTCCATTTAACGTATATAAGATAAGATAGTGATGAAGTTAGTGAGAGAGGAATGAAGTGCACCGTTTTGAGAGAGAAGGTAAAGGATTCTGAAGTGTGTGTGAGAGTGAGAGTTGATGGGGTTTTGAGGAGCAATGGAATGGCATAAATGTAATTTATTAGATATTCTAGCATCTTTTTACATGCACGCACATTTTTTTGTTTCCCACATGTATCATCGTAATGAAGACAATTATGTTCGAGCTGGAAACATTCATACGTATGTGGGATTAACTCTTATAGCATATATTTTTTCTATCCACAATACTCGAACTCGAGACTTTGTTTAAAGAAAATCAAGCATGTATCACTTAAACCAACACTCAGTAATACATATATACATTTGATAAGATAAAATATTGTGTATATATTTTGGATAAGTTTTTTTTATATAGTCAATTCACAATTTAAATAAAATATAACTAGAACTCAATATATTATGGAGGAAAATTGAGTAACTCTTCTGATAGAAAATGTGAGGGTATTCACTTATTTCAATAGTAAATTTAAAAAGTTTATTTTACATTTTAGCTATCAATTCTAAAGAAATTTAATAATTTGAATTAATAAATAGACTTAAATCATTAAATTTTCTTAAAATTGATGGTTACAATATAGAGTAAATTTTCTCTTGAAATAAGTGAATTTTCTCTCCTAAAAAAAGTTTGGAATCATGTTTAAAATGATTTAGACATGGTAGAAGAGATTCTTGTAAACTTCATTAAAAAAATAGATGAAAGGCAAGTTCTTTTAATTTGTAAAGGAAGAGTTAAAAACCTATATGTAAAATGATTGTGAAATATGTAGATGTAAATAATTTTCCATCCATATTTTATTGTTTAATCCATGTAGCCGATTTTACTTAATAAAATTAAGGTTTTATTATTGTAAGATCTACTAGATCATCGTATTTCATATTAGGACAAATATTTAATTCTTATGAGTAACATTTGTTGTGATAGAGATTACACATATGAATTAGTTATTTATCATGAAGGGATAATTTAGGGTATAAAAAAGGGAAGTGATTTGCAAGTTGTGTAAAGGCAATTAAACACCACTTTAGATTTTGTGTTTTTCCTTTATTTGACATTTGAGTTTTTCTTTACTTACTACTGCTATGAAGGCTTTTTTTATTTGTCCCTCTTTTTTACTTTATAGTAATATTTAAATTGTTTCTTTAACACATTTCGAATCTATTTGGCTCTTTTTTCATTTTACATTAAAGGAATTGGCAACTCTACCCTCCAATATAGCTTTGAAGACCACAATAACAATGTTATAGTTACCTTATATTGTTCATAGATAATCATGGCAACAATCTCACTGAATATGGGCTTTACATTATTAGGCATGTCATGCTTTATGGCATTTAAATATATATATAATTTAAAAATAATGAGGCAATAAATTATTAGTTAATAATGTAAAAGAAAACTTTTTAATATTAAGTGCGTTCAAATTAAATATATTATATTGTAAAATTCATAATAACAAAAACTTAAAAACGGAATAGACTTTATGTTATATATGATATTAAATATATTACATTATGAAATTTTTAACTTCATAAATAGCAAAAACTTAAAAGGAAACTTCAAAATTAAACATATTATGAAAAAATAAAATTCATTATAACAAAAACTTAAGTGCATTCAAATTAAGTATATTATATTATGAAATTTTTAACTTCTTCTGCTTAAAAGAAAATAAAATCAACAAGTTGTTGGTCTAATAATATTAGGTATGTTTCATTAGATCTATAGCATGGCCAAAAGGTCAAAAATTTGATTCACGTGACCGACATTTATTGTGAGAAACAGTCACAAACTTCAGAAGAGATTAGTTCATTGCCTATAAAGTAAGAAGATACTCTTGGTATACAAAATAAAAAAAATGGAGTTTTAGTTAAAGGATAGAGTTAAGATTCCATGCTAAAGAAATAGCAGCATCACACAATGACATGGCATAAGTAGTTACTTTTTTATACTCTTTATCTATGAAGTACATTGGTATGTTAGGAAAGTATTAATGCTATTACTAAAGTTTGTATGAAAAAATGAAAGATTATCAGAGTAAAGAAAAAAGTGAAGGAAATATTAGTTGATGTAATGAATAATGATCATGTGGTGTGAAGAGGAATCAATAGTTATGTCCACATACACACTTTGCTCCATTTTCTTAATATTTAAGTTTGAGATTTAATGCATTGGTGATAAAGTAAAACTAGTTAGCAGAAGCTTTAATATTTTAATGAATTAAAGGGATAAATTATTGTATAATATACTCAATAACATCTTTATCCACCAAAATAATATTAGTTTAGCATTATAATGCTCCACTAGATTCATAGATAGGTGAAAATCTCAAAAATTTAATTTCTATGAGGAACATTTATTGAAAGAGACAACCAAGTATCTCGAAAAAAATTAATTCATAATCAATAGGATGAATGAATATCATTAGTTATACAAAAAACAAAAAAAATCATCTCATGTAATAAGTTATTGTTTTTACATTTATATTGATAGATAAAAGTGTATGTAAAGAATGAAATTATCATATTATTAGTTTTTTCTTGTTGTTTTTATATATATTTCTCACTAGTACCTAAGAAGATTGTAAATAAAAAAATCAAAGATTTATCCTTGATTTGGAATAAACACGTTTAATATTAACTTATTAATATGTAATCAATGGGTGATAACTTGTATAAACGATTCTATAGTGGATAATTAAAGCCTTAGTTAACAATGATTAAAAAGGGTAAATTTAATGTTTCAAATTCAACTCCTAAAAAATCGAACACTTGCAGAATTTGTAGCTGTCACTCCTCCAAAAGTGTTCAATTTTACAGCCAGATTCCTCTGCTACTAATAATATTATTACTTTGGGAAATGTGCAAAATTTTAATTTTAGTCCTTTCATTCTGATTTATTACAATAGTTTAATTCAATTAAGTATACTTTCTACCACTCTTTACTATCATAACATGTTATTATATTCCTCTAGTCACGTTTCAGCACGATGCTTACAACTCAACTTCATCAAAACCATGGCCATGATCTCATTCACATGACTCGTTAGGAATTTTTTTACATTAATCTCATTTGCTACCTGGCTAAAATGTGATCATTAATAAATAAAAATGTGGTTATTTTATGATTTCTTATTTTCCTTTTTTACCTACCAACTTTGCTTAGAGTAATATGGGTATACAATATGAAGGTTATTGTTAGAACATAATTTTTTATATGTCACCATTTTAGGCATGGTGAATATCCATTTTAGTCCTTAAAATATTTTGCGTATAATAATTAATTCAGAAAAAATAAAAATCTAAATTAGTATTGAGGCAAATGTAAGTCAAATTAGTTTCTAGATGTCATAAAACATGCTAACATGACTAATTTAACCCGTATTTAATGTTTTTAAGACAATTTTCGATTTTCAATTTCTAATAAACGAAATTGATGCACAATAAAATTTTGAGGGACTAAATATGTATCTACTCTAAAAAATAATCACTTTATTTAAAAAAGTTAATTTAAAAACAACTTATCAAGATATTTAATGAGATAATTATTTATTATTGGCAATAAATTTAATGAAATAACTATCTCATTTGTTAAGGGACAATGAAGTTTAAGAAGTCTTTATTTTGTGACCTAATTAAGATAGGAACTTGGGAGTATAGTTATAAGTTTGTTTTTTGTAGGGTTTAATTTTTATATATTACTAAAAGTGGAGTTTCACTCTCTTCAGTTCCTATCTATATATCGATTATCATCAAATCATGTAGAGGTATTTCATTAAAATAATTTAATTGTACAAAGTCAAATATTTTTTATATAAAAAAGAGTTACATATGACAAAATTTATATGCAATTTAAAGGTATTTATTGCGAAAATAATGCAGAAGCATTAAATGAATATTGTGAATTTTCATTGATTGATTAAAGGATTATAAGTCATGTACTTATATACACAATACAAAGATAACTTGTGATACAAGTAACAACTTAACAAACTCTTAACAAACTAACTAAGATATTAATCACATGTGTAAAATGTGCAAAATGTGTAAAATGTGTTATGGTAGCTTTGATCTCCAATATCGCCCCTCAAGCTGGAGGGTAAATGTTAATGACTCCAGCTTGATAATTTGATTTGATAACAGTGTGATGGATCGGAATCTCGATCCTCATGTGATTTGATTTTCTCAACCACTTGATTATTTTCCTGGTGAGAAATCTTGACCATATTCCCATGGTTTTTCCATGGTTTTACATTATTGGAGGATTCTTTGAGTGTGAAAAAGAACTCAAGAAATTGCATATATTATGTTGAGACCGACTCTTTGTATCTTTGTAAAGCCTCTAATTTCGCTTTCCATATTCTATTATCCATCTTGGTTTACCTTTTGTGATGAACTTGCTTCACTACCTGAAGCTGGAATCTTATTCTCTTGATTATTGATGTTTGCATTCTTCTTGGTTTCTACATGTGAACTTTGGACTATCACTACTTTTGGTGCCCTCAAAGATTTCTTAGTTCCATTAGCAAATGTCTCAATTGAGGGTGGTTTGACATAAGCATGTAATTCTGTAGTTGGAACAATATTGTTGTTGTTGCTGCAAAGGGTTTTCCACTCCAAGCAATCCTTTGCAAATGTATATTGTTCAAGAACCTTCTCTTAAGCCTTGTGAAATGAAAACACAAGATCTTGGATATCATTGTTTCCTTCATCATTCCCTTTTGGACAACTCCTTCAAAATCAGTAGGTGTGTGAATGTGGTGTTGGTTGCCAAGAACTGGTTCTTCATGAGTCTTTTCGCACTATTCCTTCTTGAAAATTTGTTTCTTCTTTTTTTGCTTTCATCTTCTACTGCGAAAATAATGCAGAAGCATAAAATAAATATTGTGAATCTTCATTGATTGATTAAAGGATTACAAGTCATGTGCTTATATACACAATACAAAGTTAACTTGTGATACAAGTAACAACTTAACAAACTCTTAACAAATTAACCAAGATATTAATCACATATGTAAAATGTGCAAAATGTATAAAATGTGTTATGATAGCTTTGATCTCCAATAGTATTTTTTGCGTTATTTTTCAAATGATAGTGAAATATATGCCATGAGCCCATGATTATTACATTTGTTATATTTTCATCAACAATAAATGACACTTTTCTTGTTTTCGTTAAAGAATAATATCACAAACACTTAGAATACACCATCTAAGTTTTGTACTCTTATAATTGTAATGTACAATTTATTTGATGATGTAAAATTTCACACCATAAAATATTAAATCTAAACTCTTATATACATACATAACACTATATCATTTGTACTGTGGTGCATTTGGAAAATTAATGTATATATTACAACTCATCAAAGTGGTTGCCAAGACTGTGAAATTTGTTTTATAAAATTTAATTGAAAGCTTTTACTATGGTTTTCATGTGACCAATGAAGCTTAGTCTTAGAATCAATTATTAATTTTTCTTTGGATACTTCAAAGTTAAAATATATCTGTACGGACTTCATCAAATTCAACAACATATTCATGTAAAATCACGTGGCTGTTGGTGTAAGAGCAAACATTTTACTTTATTTTATATTTTACTATATTACGATACTATAAAACATGAACTGACTTAGATGGACTCTAATCCCTAGGTAAATGAACCCACAGTAACTAGTGGATAAGGTTTTTATACACTGTATTAGTATATAATATTTTTATCCAACATCCTCTTCTGATACTGAAGAGTCTAGTACCAAGTGAAGATTTGAACATCTAATAGAAAAATGTTAACGGCCATAATTTTAATAAAAAAATTAAAAATATTCTTCTTCTACACATATTTCAGTACCAAAAATGAGAAAGTAGATGTAATCAATTATTACTGTCACGTTTTTATTTAATTTAATACATTTCAACTTGCTCTTTTGTGTTCACTTGTTGCATATTCTAGGGGGGAAATAAAGCAAACAAATGATTTTTCAAAAGTGGAAAGAAAAAGCTTAGTGGTTGATCAAATATATAAATGCAATTTGCTGTGGTTTCTCTTTATTTATTTTTATTTGAAATTAGTGGTTTCTCTTTATTAATTAGTGTGGTGTTAATTAGAAAATTAGTGGGTTGCATGGAGCACAGAAAAAAGAAAAAAAGAAGTGTCAGATTTCATGTGAAAGTTAAGTATAAGGCTGAAGGTGAATGAGTCTTATAAATCAAGCTTGGGTTGGTTCCAATGGGATACTTAATTTGAGGGTTTTTTGCTTCTTCACTTTCCTTTGATGCTTCCTCAACACAATAAATTATGCTTAACATGGTACCATGTGCATTGCACATAATAGTAAATTATGGAGGACCGACAATGAAATGGGCTAACTCGATATTTGTTCGAAACTCGATTCGTTGTTTAGTTCGATAAACTTGGTTTATGAACCAAATGAGTCAAACTTGAGCTGAAAATTGAGCTCGTTAAATAAACGAGTCAAACTTGAATTGGATAAAATTCGACTCATTAGGTTTATGAGCTGGCTCGATATATATATTAATTAATTTTTATGTTTATTATGACTCATGCATTATTTTTTATATTTATCGTTATCATATATATGAACAATGTTTTATATATATATAAATTTGCAAGTATTTTTTAAAAATTAATTAACTAATTAAGTTGTCCAAATGAGTCATTTCGAACTGAATCGAACAGTTCATGAACTTTAACCGAGTCAGATTCGAGATAAAAAAATAACTCGTATCGAACTCGAGTCAAGTTTCGAGTCGAACTAATCCTTATCAAACTAAACCGAGCTAAACTCTGGTTTGACTCAGTTCAACTCGTTTCCAACCCTAAAATTGTGCAACCATCTCTCAAAATGTACCTAAATGAATGAAACTATATGGCCTCTTATTATTATAGTCTTAGAGGAGATTTTACTATGCATTATGTTTAAGTTGTAGTGCTTTGTATATTAAGTACTTATGATATTGTATTCCCAATAGATAATATGACTCATACCTTGGATACAATTTCTAACTGTAATAAAGTATATGTAGTGAATAATAATTTCTCAACTTCTAAGAATAACGGCAACAACTAAAATCACATAAATGACACCAAGATTCTAATATAGAAGACCTTCTCAATATGAGAAGTAAAAAGCTACAAGCACAAGTCAATTAATTAAGTTCCACTATGACCAAAATATAAGTATAAGAGTTTATCAAATTATAGCACTTAGTTGTACTAAATAATAAGCAAACAACATACAACAAACTTGAAAATATGAACAAAGAGTAACAGAAAATCAACTACTATGATGACCCAATTTTCCAAACCTCATATGACTTATAAGTGACCCAACCATTTATAATGAAGTACGAGATGTTATAAATCTTTTGTCCAAATTTATACTCGACCAAACAGTGAATGAAGACACAATAACAAATCAACCACAACTGCTCTTACTTCCAACAAGATTGGTTTCTTCTCTCTCACTTTTCTATTGTCTATCTTCCCTAAACTCAATGCAATATCTTGCTCTAATCTGACCCGTATCCACTAAGTTAAGTGGTACAAGTGAGCTTATAGCAATTAGGTCTTTTTCCATGTGTGCTCAAAACCTAACACTAACATGATTAATCATGTTCTTTAGTGTTGACAAGATGGATCTGGATAGTAGGAATATGCTAAAATCTTCTAGTATAGCATGTGAAGTGTTTGAACCAATCGGGGAAGGTAGCTAAAAATGTTCTCCGACGATTATGTGAAGGAGATATATAAAATATCATAGAATAATAAGTAAGAGATAGAGTGGGAGAATAAGTAAGTTAACTCAAAAGGTTAAGTAAACTTCCTCATAGGAAAATCCCCTATTTATAGTGAAGAAGTGAGTGGAATATTCATTTGTAGATGATATTGATTTGGTCGACCAAATGGCATGTCGAGTCTGTCCTAGACAATTGAAGATTGTTTTTCCCATGTCATGTGGCTTTGACAGATCTATTCTCTATGGACATTTTCGCTCATATTGCCATGTGTCCTTATGTCATTGGTCCATTGCTGAAGTTTTCGAAGTGAATGGTGGATTTTCTGAGTGTATTAGGTTTTTTTAGTGTAAGAGGTTTTCTGTGTGAAGATGTTTGAGAGTGTAAAGTGAAGTAAATCAAGTTTTGAGTTTTAAACACTTGTAACATTCAATGAACACTATTGATTCTATTTCGCCTTACATTTAAAATGTGAATTATGGCGTAGTAATATTTCATTGTTACAATAATAGTAGACTAATAATTTTTTGAGGGGTAAAGATTATTAAAATGAATTTTATTACATAAAACTCATATTTTAATCCCTCAATTTAATTTATTTTTCCAATTCGATCACTCAATTTTTTTCAAAGGTTCTTCAAAATTGTTTAATTCTCACAATCATCTATCTGTTGGAGAAATTATCTCCATCCGAAATCCATAGAGTAAACACGTAAGTCCTTATGACCATGGCTTTGTTCCCACAACCAAATGTGTATGCCCATACGTACACCTGGAACATCCATGGTCCAGACCGAAGAAACCCCAAATGAGTTCATGGTGAAGATGAAGAACATACCTTGTTGAGCCATTTCCGGAATCTCGAAGGTATGAGGGTGAGATGATCTTTCAAATGATAAAGCGCCGAATGGTTTTCCTTAGCTTCTCTCTAGAGGGGAATGAGAGAATTAACTTAACTTGAGAGAGTCTTTTATGTAGTGTGTTAGAGGAGAGACCTTATCCTCATGCCTTATGTGCCTTATGGATGAGTGGATAGTGTTATCCTATTCTGGATAACACTATTCTCATCCTACCTTATTCTCCTACACCTTTACACTTGAAAACTTATTGCTCTACAAATGGGGACCATAACCAATAAAAGTAACTCCGAAGTGGTTACTACTTTAGTTGCAGTAATTCTGATTCAGTCCCTTCATCAAATCAGAAATTGCCTGAAGGTATCTACACTTATTATTATTTCATGACACATATGCCCTTAGCCACGAAATTAATTACTGAAGATCATTTTATGTTTTGGCTAATTACATAATGGCCATAACACAATTATAGAATTATATTTGTGACCCATAAATTGTCAGAAATTCCAACAATCTCCCACTGGTCACACATATGATTCTTTGTACGTGTTATCCTTAATGCGCGCTTAAATATTGTCATTATGATTTAGGCATACCCAAATTATCCCATCCATCAGTCCTGTCTCCATATCGAATCACAGTGAACTTCGCCATATCAATCATGGCTAATTCAACAATGACCACCAACATTGACACAACCAAATGACACAGATACATCATGAAATGTGTAGCATGAAAATTACATGAATATGATCTGTACATGTCAATTTTCAACTGGTCCTACTTAACTTTAGTGAGATCCTTAACTATAACATAAAACCTTATTGTACAAAATATAATGACAGAATACCAAACTGAATGATTAATCAACTGAAGTTTGAATACAAAGTATTCATACAAAATACTGAAATCACATAGAACATGATAAAAGTTGTGCACAATCTAACTCCCACTAAACCAAAATATCCTCACACTGTAGAACACCCATGTGAGCAGCATGCTCATGAAAGACCTTGGGTGTGAAGTGTGATAGCCTTTGTAAGAGGATCCACAATCATGGAGTTAATGCCTAAATGTTCTATGGAAAGCTGGCCACTTTGTACCTTCTCCTTAACAACTAGGAACTTAATGTCGATGTGTTTCAAAATGGCTGATTTATTGCCACAGTATAACTTTAGTGGTCTTTCAATCCTTTCCACTATCTGCAGCCCAGTAACAAAATTTATCAACCATGATGACTGAAGTGATGCCTCATAACATGCTATATATTTTGCTGCCATGGTGGATGAAGCTACAAGGTTTTGCTTGGCAGAACGCCAAGAAACCGCACCACCAGCTAACAGAAAAACATAGCCTGAAGTAGATCGTCTACTATCTTGGCATCCCGCAAAATCGGAGTCAGAATACCCAATGATCTCTAATTGGTCTGATCTCCTATATGTGAGCATATAGTCTTTTGTTCTCTTTAAGTACCTCATGACCCTTTTGGCTGCTTTCCAATGGTCCATTCCTGGATTACTCATATATCTGCCTAAAACCCCAACTATGAACGCTATATCCGGACGCGTACATACTTGAGCATACATAAGACTCCCTACAGCTGATGCGTAAGGGATCTTTTGCATTTCCTGAATTTCCAGATTTCCTTTAGGGCATTGATTGAGACTAAATTTGTCTCCTTTAGCAACTAGAGTATCCATTACTTTACAGTCATGCATGCCATGTCTTTTAAGTACCTTTTCTATATAGCTCTTTTGTGATAATCCAAGAATACCCCGAGATCTGTCTCGGTGTATCTGGATTCCTAATACAAACGAAGCTTCACCAAGATCCTTCATTTCAAAATTACTGGATAGAAATGTCTTGGTTTAATAAGGTACCCACATCATTAGTGGCAAGCAGTATGTCATCCACATACAAGAGCAAGAAAATATACTTGATCCCACTGAACTTGTGATACACACAATCTTCAACTGAATTCATCTCAAAACCAAAAGAGAGAATCACCTCATGAAATTTGTGGTACCATTGACGAGACGCCTGTTTTAGCCCATAGATGGATTTTGTCAATTTGCAAACCATATTCTTTCGCATAAAATGTTCTGGTTGCACCATATAAATATACTTTCATCAATGTTTTCATTGAGAAAAGTTGTTTTGACATCCATCTGATGAAGCTCTAAATCATAATGTGCTACAAGAGCCATGATTGTCCTCGGAGAGTCTTTTGATGAAACCGGAGAGAAAGTCTCTTTATAGTCAATACCTTCTTTCTGAGTAAAACCCTTAGCTACAAGACGCGCCTTATACCTCTCCGCATTACCATTAGAATCCCGCTTGGTCTTAAAGATCCATTTGCAACCAATGGGTTTCTTACCTTCTGGTAATGGGACAAGTTCCCAAACTTTATTGTCTTGCATGGATTTATACTCCTCTTTCATTGCTTCAATCCACTTTTCCGAATTGGAACTTTGGATGGCTTCACGAACGTTTAATGGATCATTATCCATTAAGTCATCACCCTCATGTTATAGGAGAAAGCAAATGCAATCATCCGGAATTGCATTCCTCCTTTCTCTAGTGGATCTACGCAAAGCTATAGGCTCTTACACCTCTTGTCCATGTTCTTGAGGGTTTTGAGTTTTTCCTTCATGAATTACTAACTCACCTTGAGCAGGGAAGGTTTCATCAACTATGTCCTGAGGAGGTTCCAAATTTGCTTCTTCAAAAGCAACCATATGAATCGCATCTGGAATAGATACAGATTCTTCCTCTAAGACAAAGTTTCTAACCTTATCTTCCCCCTCAAACTCAATATCCTCAAAGAACGTGGCTGTACCCGTCTCAAATATGGATTTCATACTTGGATCATAAAATTTATAGCCCCTTGATTTTTCAGAGTAACCAATAAAGTAACTGCTCACTGTACGGGAGTCCAATTTCTTTTCATGAGGCCTAGAAGGCCTTGCCTCAACTGGACATCCCCACACATGAAAATGTTTTAGACTTTGCTTTCGCACAGTCCAACGCTCATAAGGTGTTTTAGAAGTTGCCTTAGTTGGTACCCTATTAAGAATATAAGTTGTTGTCTTAAGTGCCTCTCCTCAGAGTGACTCTGGTAAGGTAGAATGACAAATCATACTCCTTACCATGTCCTTAAGAGTCTGGTTTCGTCTTTCAG
>NW_017718306.1:0-503 GCF_001865875.1 Lupinus angustifolius
ATGAATAAGAGAAATGAATGCATAACGAGAATAATCGTCTATGAATGATATGAAGTATCGTTGACCATTCCAGGAAGCCGTATGGAATGGCCCACAGATATCTGTATGTATCAATTCTAAGACGTCTGAAGTTCTATATGCACCATATCTCGATTGTTTGGTTTGTTTTCCTTTTATGCATTTAACACAAACATTAAGGTTTGTGAAGTCAATGGGATCCAAAATCGCATCTGACACAAGACGCTCAATTCTCTTTTGAGAAATGTGACCTAGGCGCTTGTACCATAATGCACCTTAATTATTATTATCAATTTTATGCTTAGTACCACGTGATTCCACATTCAGGATTTCGCTATAATCAGTTATGATATTCAGGATATAAAGGTTGTCATTCATCATAAGTGAACCAGTTCCAATAAAATTTGAATTTAAAGACAATTGAACCGAATTGTTTCCAAATGAACAACAATAACCAAATTTGTCCAAATATGAAACGGAAATTA
>NW_017718307.1:0-448 GCF_001865875.1 Lupinus angustifolius
TCTCCCTTTGACAGTTATAAGAAATCTTAAACTGACTGAATTGTGCATGAAGAGAAAGTAAGACCAAATGAATGAGTAAGTCTTCCGACATCTCAAGCTTAAGGGCCTTAAGTTTTCAAACGATATTGGACATTCCCATAATGTATTCCCTTGCCTTGATACCTCATGGAAATCAAGTTCTATAACAGAGTACTTGTTTCCGCCTTATCGCTCTTTGCAAAGCGTTTTTCAATCTCAGGAAGGAAATCTTTGGCACTATTTATCTCATCTGAGATAGTATCCCTAAAGACCTCTGGAATGTCACGCTTAATGATCATTAGACTCATGCGATTAGAGCGATCCCACTTCTCATAATCCTTCCTCTCTTCAGAGGCACTGGATTCCAAAGGAGAAGGGGGTTGCTCTACCCTTAATGCATAGTCCAGATCCATGCAGCCAAGAACAATTT
>NW_017718308.1:0-15792 GCF_001865875.1 Lupinus angustifolius
AAATTTTGCTGTGATGCAGGGCAGTATTTCCAACTTAGCCATAAAAAAATATATATAGATTCATGATTCTTCGCACAAAATTATTCATAAAATTTTTGTTTACATATACAGACATGCATTCATCAATTAATTCAAGAAATACAAGAAATGTCATAATATCCCTAACCTTGCGCTCTGATACCAATTGTTAGTGCTTTTTAAAACTTTTAGAGAAACTTTACGTTGAGCCTTTAATGGTTCACAAGAACCCTTGATTTAGGATCTTTACATTTATGACATTTACATGTTATAGTATAAGGTTAGAGAATACCTGGTTCCATTGCTATTTCTTTCTAGTGTTCTTCCCTGATGTTTTCTCTGATTGCCTTTTGTTTTCACCTCTCCTCCTTCTCTTTATGAGTTTCTTGATGATTAGAAACTCAGTTTCCTTCCTTCCACGCTATAACAATGCACTGGATTTTCTTTTATGCAAAACCAAGACCTTTCTCTTATTCTTGCTTTTACATGTATGTACGTATATGTATAACGGATACATACCGTAGCATCATCAATGGCAATGAGATGAGCTGAAACCAATCCTCCAATAACTCTAATAGTAGTTTCAAACACAGAAACTGTTTTATTCTGCAACCAACCAACCAATGCAACATACATTATCTATAATAAAACAAATTAACTAACAAATGAGAAAACACAGTGTCGCCATATAACTAAATTAACTACTCACAATATCAAATCGGAGATTTTTACCAATCCATTCAACAGAAGCCGCAAAGTTTTGGCGATCACCTAGTAAAGCCAACGTGTCCAACGAGTCAATCTGTTTCAAACTCAATTTGAACATCACAGAAATTCATAATTTCACTTATAACAAAAATAATCGAATTGAAAAGAAAAAATATATGATTACCAAAGTTAAGGCATAACCACCAAGAGTATCTTCACCAGCACAAGATAAAGGTCTCAATTCATCGAGTGGAAAAGCATTATCCATATATCCATTAAAAGCGTGATAAAACATTTCACGAACCTATATATAACTCATTAAATTGAATTAAATTATGATTTAAAATGAAATGAAATAGAATTAGGAAATGAGAGAGAATGTGTATGAAGATACCTCATCTCTGAGTTGTTTAGCTTCGTGAGGAGTAACAGAGTCAGAGAGAATGGTTTTGGAGTGTGATAATAAAAGAGAGGCTAATAGTATAAATAGTGAAGGGATCTGAATCCATAGCCTCTCACCTTCCATTATTCCGCGCTCAGTATCAGATTCTAAGCTCAGTTTTCAACTTCAAGAGGAACAATTTCATTTCTAGTTTTCTACTACTATTGGGCCACTTCTTTACCTTCTAAGCCCGATCTCTGAAGCCCACCACTTAAATGAATAAAATTGTTCGAGCAGTCCCAAAAAGTGTATCCTTCATTACTTGTAATTAATCAGAAATATACTTAATTATGAATTTTTTAATTTATATATATTTTTTCAATTAATTATAAATAATAATACATGAAATAACACATGATTATGAGATAGCAAATATGCTACTGATTTGAGATCATATATTGAACTTTGTCTATAAAATATACAACATGCTAAATGAATTATTTGTTGAAATAAAAATGTCTCGTGTACACCATAATAACCATATGTGAATTTTATCTCTCAATAAACCATACATTTTTTCTAAATAGTTGAAATTATCATTGTTAACCAAGTAAAAAATTTATTATTGAGACAAAGTTAGTAAATGTTGTAATGTGAAAAACTATAAGAATGATGTGATATGAAGTATATGGAAAGATTTAATGCATTTTATACTCAAAATGAATGATATGATATGTTGTATATTCTATTTAATATTAAAAATATTTAATACATTTAATATTGAAAAATGAGTAAATGGTACGAGGCATGATTTGTCACATGATTTCCGACATCATATCTTTATTCTAACATACCAATTATAAGCAAAATGAACTTATCTTTTAGGTTAGACCCTTATACTCTTATAGGGATTAGGGAGTATGCGTTCTATTGAATGAGTCTTACTTTCTAGGGAAATCGGGGGTTTTGATTTTGGTTTCTTTGTTGCTAACCTTTTCGGCTTCGAGTTCGATAGTCAACGGCTTTGTTGTGCTGCATGTTGTAGTCGTCGTGAGCCATGTTTCTAAATGTAGCTACTACTTTTGTACATTGCTTATTTGATTTGATTTACTCTCAAATCTCAATGCCCAAATCCAAATTCATTATAGTTGACTAACAAGATATTGGTCTAGTAGTTCGATCAATGGTTCGATTCCTAAAAGCAACAATTATTGGGGTAATTATGCATCCCGAAAAAAAATAGTCCTTGAGGGAGGATACCTACAAAAAATTCATTATCACTAATTAGGGTTTTTGATTCATTTTATGGCCTTATCAAAACGTCGCTAAAACTTAACGTCTCCCATTAACTCTGGGTTAGGATCTCAGGCCTCTTTATTTTAACATGTTGTATCATATCACCTACTAAAGAGAGTCATAAATGTGAGGGTTATGAAAAAGAAATAGCAAAATTGACTTGATTTGTTGCTTTTGGAGAGAGAAAAGTTATATTTATTTATCCGTTTAAGAAATTATTAATAATTAGTTTACTCCTACCGTTAATATAGAATGTTATAATAAAAGATAGTTAACAAATATTAACTAGATAAAAGTAAATATGAAAAACAAAAAGTACTTTCGTGAGAATTAGTAATATCTAGAGTTAGCATTGGTGTCTTGAGCTCTGTGATTAGGACGTCCAACTTTTCATGAGTTACAAGGTGTTTTACAGAAATCGAGACACAATTGGGGATAAGCGATCCGTGTGCCTAATAGACACTCTAGACAATGGACTCTGTGGTGCTAGCTTTTAGGTAAAACCAGCTCATACATGGCTTTCTTCATCCATGTTGAATGCTAGCCACGATGGAGCATTATATCTTCAACTACCATAAGATAGATTATTTACAAAAGATAATCTTATAAGAAGAGAGATGTATAATGTAATTGTGTAATGTTTCTAATCTTTACTAAACAAAACATTTTTACATTTATATTAGGGTAGAGATCCACTGGAGTAAGTTTTCCTAGCCATCAATTCTAGGAAAATCCAACGGTTTGAATTAACAAGTAGATCTAAACTATTAGATTTCCTTAGAATTGAGGGCTAAGATGAAAAGTAAGTTTAAAAAACTCACTCAAGTGAATTCATCTTACATGTTCTATCTCATGAACAAAAAATTCCAGTGGTTGGAAACTGATCCAATCGAGGTGGAATCTCATGCTAGTGCTTTTTAAAACTTTTAGATAAACTTTACGTTGAGCCTTTAATGGTTCATAAGAACCCTTGATTTAGGATCTTGACATTTATGACATTTACATGTTATAGTATAAGGTTAGAGAATACCTGGTTCCATTGCTATATCTTTCTAGTGTTCTTCCCTGATGTTTTCTCTGATTGCCTTTTGTTTTCACCTCTCCTCCTTCCCTTTATGAGTTTCTTGATGATTAGAAACTCAGTTTCCTTCCTTCCACGCTATAACAATGCACTGGATTTTCTTTTATGCAAAACCAAGACCTTTCTCTTATTCTTGCTTTTAGTTTCTCTCTTTCAGAATAGAGATGTATTCCTTATGTGCTTAATTGAATTGCCACACACTGTCCAATTTTAATGCATCAGTTTGGGGAAGTTAACATATAGGAAACTTCCCATGAAGTGACAGGGAGGGAGTTAACAAAACCCCCACTAATCTGATTATTTAATTGCCAACCATCATCACATTAGGCACTTTCATTTAGATTAGTGACTTTCATGCACATGGACCACATTAATTATTAAATTAATCTAACACTAATACCATAATTTTTTTTTCTAATGAAATAAATATTCTCAATTGCTTAATATTGTAAAGTATTATTAAAATTAGAAAATCTTACACTTCCAAGTACTAAACATGAGGGCCTAATTTTAGAGTTCACCCCAAGCCTAATATATGTTGGGTTGCAGTTGCCACTGTTTACAGTTGTTCTTTATTATTTTTTTGGCTTATTTTTCATCAGCTCTGATATTATTTATTGGACTAGCATGGGCTAGAAAGCCTCCAACCACCAATTAGTTCTAGTGTTATTGAGACATGAGATGGGTGGATAGTCATAAGTGAGTCTGAACCAAAATCTTAAGGCAATGATTTTATGAGTTTTTTTCTACTTATAAACTTTATCACTACTTTTCTTATACCAAATAATGGATTTCACACTTCAATAAACCCAACAAGTTGTTGAGAGTTTAGTTACAATTAAGACTTTATATTTAATTGTGAAGTTTTACAATCAAATCTTGCTTTTATACTTTGAATTTGTATAAGAAAATGTATTCATCCATTAAATTCCAAAATTTTCTCAAATCAAGTAAATTTCAAACATTAGATATTTTTCTGCTATAGATACAGATATTGGATATATGAATTATCATCATATATCCTCTTTTGTATCTTCATTTGTATTCCTAACCAATTAGAAATTAACAGTTAATTGAAAAGAAAAATTATAAAACATAAACTAACATTTTTATAATATTTGTTGAAATTTAATTAGTAGAAATATACAAACATAACTTTTTTTCAAATCTTTATTATGCATATAAACTTTCATTTACTTATAAGTTAGTGAAATTTAAGTACATGTAACTTCTAATAAAATCAGGCTTCAAGACTTCAAGTTTTGTGAATGGGAAAAAATTATGGAGAGAATTATATATTTGCCTAATTATCTATTTTCACTATACATTAGATATTTTTGACTCGGATAATATTACCTTATATCAAAAATAGCTCAGTCAAAAAGAATATAAATTAGTGGAATGTAAGTCAAGGACACTCGGAATACAATGAATATATTTGAAACAAACTCTATTATTAGTTTAATATCAATATATTATCGGTATATACATATTAAATCTGGGACATTCATCATAATAGATTTAGAGAGTTCCTAGTTGAATTGCAAATATTTGTATTCCGAATGGAAACTTCCAGAATGTAAATAAGCCTTTCAAATATGCATTATCAGAGTCCCCAATTGAACTATAAATATTTACGGCTCTAGCAATATAGTGAAATCTATTACAAAATATATTTTGAGAGCCCTTAGATAAAATGCAAATATTATGATCTAGTTAAAGAATTCTAGAATGTAATTTTGGAATTTTTTTTTTACCAATATAATTAGTACAAGGTCAATTTAAAGAGTATATTAAATGTAAATTTTCAATATAACTATCAATATATGTTAATTTATCCATTAATGGAATATACTGGGTCAATTGGATCATAGTGGATCAAAATATGATGAGTTTAAAATTTATGTTCTTTCGGTGTAAATTTTTTTATATTTATCAACACATTATCTAACATTGATTTGTACTACTTTTGTTTGAGAGTTAATAATGATTAGCATATGAATGATAAATAAATTGCTAATATTGCAAATTACACTTTTAATATATACATATTAAATCAAAATGTTATAAGTTATTCCAAAAAAAATATCTCAAAGTTATGCGACATATACACAATATTGCTATATTTCCAAGATTTGCAAGAACTAATCTTTCACAATTTCCTTATGTTTTGGTGGTTGGTTTTGGTAATAATGGCTTGAACAATTGTAAATGTTGTGTAGTTCATTTTCCCAAATAATTGCACCCTTTTCAAAATATGAATTCCAAGTTTTATACATATGAGGTAATGATTATTTATGCATTCTCAATATAAAGATTTAAATATAATTAATATATCATTTATTACTAATTTGTATTATTTTTAAAAAAAATTAACGATGATTAAATATGAATAATAGATGATAGACTAATAGTATATAAAACTATCTATATATTTTTTTCTCACCTTAAAATCATTTTCACCCAATGAACTTCACCTACACTTCTATTAGCCCAAATATGGTAGAAAGGTTATAATTCCAAAATGTTTGTATTAGGAATAGAAACCAATGGGGATGCAATTATCATGTAGTGCCTTTCCAATTTTAACTCATTAAACTATTCAAAGATTTTAGATATGAATTAACTCCTATGATCTTCTTATATAGCATAGTAGCATACTATGATATGTCATGTGTCATCTCATTAATCAATTCATAACAAATAATATATAATCATCTTTCTTAAATTTATTTAAGTGTAAAGTTTCATATTGGATATGATGGAGGAATGAAAGAGCTTATAAATAAAAAAGGTTTGTGGAACTAATACCTTAAGATTTTGGTTTAAGACGTGATGTTTCACTTGTGACTCTCAATTCTTCTCATACTCCAATAACAATAGAACTTCTCGGTGGTAACAGTCTAATCCAACAATCTTAAGGTCGAAAAGGATGGAGAAATTGAACTAAACCACACTTCTCATAACCTCCATGTCACAAATGGATTTGATATAATCTTGTAGTATTAGAAACCTAATTTTACACATGCTTTTATATGAAAATAGGCATTATTACAACTTAATATATTTAATTATATTATTTAAATGTAATTTCAATTAATTTACTACATAAATGACTTAATAAAGTTATGTTAAATTATAGGAATAGAAGTCCAAAAGGGTGGAGTTGAATGCAACTATACAAGGCCCAAGTAAAGGAATTGTGATGAAGGCATGAAACAACTGGAATGTATGATATCCTCCATCCGGTAGGTAAAAAACTAATCTCTTCCGAGATGTGTGACTGTTTGTTTCGACAAGTATAGCATAGTTTTGAACTAAATATTAGTAACACCGAGGTCAGTGTTGTACATGAAAGGCAAGAAACAATATAGCCTTTAATTGGAATGAAGAAATGTGAAGAGGTTAGTAGCATAGTTTTGGCTCCAATCTAGAAGGGAACCTTAAGAATAACAATTATTGTATATGATGTTAATATGGTGTTGGTGAATTTTAAACCTTAGTCATCTTTTATCTCATTCAAACTAAACGAGTAGCGAGGTTTTGGGTGTGAGTAATTTTAGGAGTTATGATCATTTTTTATTAAAACATGAGTGTCTTAAGACTTTCCCATTTCCAAATAGAATTCTTTCTGGTAATTGAGTCCCCTTGTGAAATACTTGGTTTAAGAAGGCTCAAAAGAATCCTTATAAAATACCAAGTTAATGTCGATCGTAAGTTAGTTACTGGAAGAGAAATATATTACAGTTGACTCAGTCGTGAAATGTAATTACAAGACTCAAGCTCTCCCTTTCTTTTCACTCCAAACTTTAAACCAATCTCAAAATAACCCTTAAACTATAGCACTACATTAACTCTTTGATATAAGTGATGTGGCATTATCATGCTACCACAAAGGGCCTGCTTGATTTGTGAAAACATTGATTTTATTAATAATTGCAAAAATACCACATTCTTTAAATTTTTATTATTTAAATATTTTCCAAGAAACTATAAACCTTTTGTGATATTCAGGTATATTTCATATAGTGAAGCTTCTGGCGGCCGACCACACGTATTGAGATCAAGACTTGATTGTTGTTGAAACTTCAACAAGTTATGATCAAAACCTTAGATTAACTTTTGGTTTATTGCATGTGACACATATTCTTATCAATAATATCCTTTCATTGGAAATTTGGAACAAGTTAGGACAAATTGGCTAATAGTTCCAATGTTAAAACATTCACAATAGACAAAAACTACTATACACTATATAAAAAAGCAAGTGATATATATACAAGGTTAAAGATTAGAGAAATACATTGTCAAGTTCATAATAGAAAACACAAATCAAGCCCTTCCCCCACCAAAAAATCTCACTGCTTCTCCCTATGTCACTCTACCTCTAAAATGCAAAGAAAAATAAAGAAAAGAAATGACAGAAAAAAGGTCCAAAACAGCAAGGAAATGGAGAAAAAGCCCTTTAAATATGCCTCTACTAAGGTTAACAAGTGTACCCTAACAACTAAGGAAATAGAAGTTTGGAGTCAACAGCATAGGCACCATAATGCACAAAGGAATTGTGCCTCAGCTTCTCAAGTTAATGCCATTAGTTCCATATTTACAAAGCTTGAATGACCAAGCAAGCCTGAAAAAAATAGAGAAATGGAAGCCAGCATTTAAACTTTTACTTACCCAAGTGCTGGATTTTTATCCACTTTATCAAATGCATATTGCATCCTTCCCCGATGTTGTCATCTGATCCTACTGATCTCTCGTCAAGCTGTCGATGCTAGACCCAATCTCCTGTTATAGATAAAATCACAAGTGATGGCATAAAGACAAAATACAGATAGAAAAGCTCTGAAGAAACAAATAGTTAAAAATAGAACATGCCTTATCACCGGCTTTTCTAAAGTTTCTGAGTGAATTCTTCCCTTGGAATCAGGAACCATCGCTAGTAATGCATTTCGCTTCACAAAAAAAGCCCAGATAAGATGGGTTAGTTAGTCAGTATATAGCATGATCGTCAGTAGTAATAATATGAGGAAAATAATAACTCTGATCAAAATGGATGAGTACTGTACTGCTACTATTAAGATGACGGGAGAAACAAATCAAACCAAAGTCAAAGAGAATAAAAGTTTGAAAGGAATTAAAAGCCAAAACCTCTAATTGTTCCTGTAATGGATCTTGTAATATTTTGTTTCCAGGGGCCACCATATTTTCTACAAGCATAACAGAATCTGTTCCACAAGTGGTATCCTCAAACCTGACATTGATCATCCCCTCAACACCACTGCTGTTACCCTCAACAAAACCTGCCCCTGATGCAGATCCAGCATCTTCAGGAGAACCCCCATCGCTTGTAACAGATGTAATCACACTAGAATTTGAGGCACATTCGGGTTCAGGAGACAACTCCTCTTGCTTGTTGTTCGACAAATTAACACTCTCTGAATTGGTCAACTCATGACGGTCAGACGACCCAGATACAGTGTTAACAGCCATATCACCAGAACCCAGGCACGTGTTGCTTCTTGCCAAGCTATCAGGAGGACTCATTGCTTGTTTTTTCAGTATAACATTCGGCTGCACACCTGCACTGCAATCATGCTTCCTCTTGTGGTTTCTCTCACGATTTTCAGCCCCAGAAACCTCATCTCCATGAAATGATTTAGGAGGAGTTTCCATTTGAGCCATTGGTCTTGATGGTCGAGATCGCTTATAACCATCAGGAAACACATAGGACGGGATTTGCCTTCTACGAACATGAGAGACATAAATGTCCATCCCCGGTCTCCAGAACATGTACATATTAACAGAGTGCTTAAATTCTTCGACTGTTCCACGTATATCAAATTGGTGACCTTCTTGAACAATCTCCCCCTGCTTCCTCTGCAAGCCCATGAAGAAAGCAGAATGTGCACACTGTCTTGAAGTATCCATATACTCATGAGGATAGGGATGGCACTGCAACTTCCCAATAGTGTCACGCTCAATCTGCAAATAGAATCCAAATGCAATCACTAAATCTAAAGAATCAAGTTGATGACTGTCCCTGCAGACTGTACAATGTAAATAACGCCTTCAAAATTGCCATAATTTCACCACCATGGGTAAAAGAACATACCATCAAAGTCAGCTGTCGAAGCCGTGATTCAACCCAACCTTTCCAAGCTCGCAAATCATCAACATCAGCAGCAACTATGTCAACTTGCAAATAGTTTTTATAGCTTTCAAAGAAAATGTATGGCTCAAACAGCGCACTCCAATGAACTTTATTCAGTTCTACTTCCTGGATTATTAAAAAAAAGGTAAAGGAAATCAATTATTAAAAAACAAACAAGTCTTGAAGCCAAAAATAACTCTAGCAAATTCAACAAGAAAAGAGAATCACTACCCCACAGATCTTGTTGCCATATTGGAACTGCTCCATCATAACACGAAGTGTGCTTGTAGAAACGCTGTAACTAGAATTCATACAAGGATAGGCAGGAGTGATGATTGGCATGTGATGGGTGCGATCACGAGGATTTCTACGAGGATCCCAAACAGAAAATCCAAGCTCATTCTCCTCAATGGGGCATAGCATGACCGGATTTGGCCACCGCCACTGTGTATACACCCTAAAGAATCGAGAGACAAGCATGCTAGGATTGGCATTTGGATACAATTGGCAAACTCGAGCTACAAGAAGTGCCAAGTTAACACCCCCAAGAAATCCAGTCACCTAAAAATGAACATACATTTAAATAACAGTTATATTTTTTGAAAATCTAGCAACTAGTCATATTTATAGATTCAAAGAAGCAAATGACTTAATATGATTAATGCGAAGGAAAAAACAAAACATCACTCACATTGGAATAAATGCCTCGCCTTTTGGCCCAAAACTTCAAGCAACGAAGTGTTGTTCGAAAGTACTATAATTCACACGAGTAAAAGTTAAATGAGAAAATATTTATAGGACAACAAAAAACAAGCAATAGGAGAAATAGCACAACCAGAATTCAGAAACAAGCAAGAGCCGAATAAAATTACCTCAACATTTGGAACAAGCTTTAGAATTTGATCTGCGACCCTACAGCCATTCAGACTTCGAACAGTAGGCTCATCAACATTGTGTAGAACAGAAATATTAGATATATCCATGTCCTGTTCAAAAATTAAAAAAAAAGTTCCAAAATACATTACCAGAAAAGCTAAAAGAAACCCTGCATGATACAGGTCACTAACACAAAAGTATGATTGCACCATTCATCTAGAAGATTATTCTTATTAAGGAATAAGTATAAATTGAAAATTGTTTCGCTTACTTCAGGCACAACTAAGCAAGAGATACTTGCGTAAAGCAGGTCAACTGATATTCCGTCAAACTTAAATTTCATAACTGGTACATGAGCATCTGGAACTGGTTGTAGTTCTGTAACTTCCTCCATGTTAGCTAGAATGTCATGCAATGTGAAGAAAAAATCCTCCTGATGAAGAATTATGAAAAAATTAGACAAAATTTGATAATGGTTTGACGATTTCAAAAGTTATTTGCACACTAAATCTACCTCGCGGTTCACATAGGATGGCCCAATGCATAAAGTGTCTAAGTCGGCACCAGGACCATGAACCTGCATCATAAAATATTTCAAAGAAAAAGAGTTTAATCCTTAAATAAACAACAGATGTATCTAATAAGTTGCTAGATTTGACTGGAAGAGTAATAACGATAATAAACATCAAAATCCCACTCAATCCCCATGAACAACATTATAATATTCCCAAAAGTCCAAAACAGTGTACAAAGATCTTTAAGTGAACTGTTTAAATCAGCAACGATAAGTTAGAGCATGAAGATGTGAATGCCAGGCAAGGTGAAAAGTAAACTCACGCCAAGCCGATAAGAACCGAAAGTCATTATGACAGCATTTGCATCTTCCACCATCTGATCAGTGTATCGTCTAAGGCGGGTAATTTGCTTCACCCATCCTTTTACTACCTGAAAATAAAGAAAACAATTTATAAGCAAAACAAAATACAAAATTCGTAAGTTGTAACACATCAGTATAAAGTAACAACAATATAACTAAAATGTTCATGCATGTTTAACCAATTAAAACATAGGGTTGCATATATTAACCACTAAACCTCATAGTTTGAAATCATCACAAATAACTTATACTGACTCAATAGAGAAACTATCATTGCAAGGAAGAATAATCAAAAGAAAAACCCTTTTCTAATCTCAACCTGTCCGAGACGGTGAAGAACCTCTTCTCTCTTTGCAGCTTGATCCTTAGTCTCATAAATTCCTGAATTAGCAAGAAACTTGCACAAACAGAGAACAATTTTTCAGCACAAATCCATATTACCCCAAAGAGAAATTCACAATTTTGAATAAAATCGAATAAGAAAAACCAACCTTTTCTAACTCCTTAGTCTTTTGCAAATCAACACTCATTGGCCCAGCCATTGATATGGGTTTCGTGACACCGAATTGCGTCGTGGAAGATCCTAATCCTTCAGTGCTACCCATTGATCCCAACACCAGAATGGATCAAATCCCAGATTAACAAAAAACGAAAAGAATCGAAATTTCAGATCAAATCCGAAACCCTAGAACGCAGTAAACAGAACAAAATTCCAAAATCGAGAGAGAAAAACAAGGAAGCGTTGCGAATTTGCAATGAAGACAAGAAATTCGAAACCCTAAATCGAAAAAGAGAGAGAATTGGCGCGAAATCTGATCGAATGAAACGAGACAAGGGACAATGAAACGACGACGTATGATTCCAAGAAAGAAGGTACAACGGTGGTGGTGAGTTCAGCACTGAAGAAATAGAGAGAGAGAGAGAAAACTCTTGTGATTTTTTATGAGGTTTTTTGTGTTTATATATTATTTATATTACCTTTTTTGTGGTTTATTTATTTATTGATGATAATAATTCTTTATTGGTTATAGATAATAGATGATTAGCATTTGATTAATCTTATCTGAACTAGTTGGAACTTTTGGTGCATATCATCTATTTATTATTAACAATTAGAGCAAATATATTATTCTAATTTGGTTCAAAAAATTTGAAATGATTTTCTAAAATTTTAAATTATTCTTTATTAAATGTTGTAAAACATGTTAAAAATAACTAATTTAACTAATATTTGAATTTTTTGAGATTATTTTTAGTTTTTTAATTTTTGAGAATCTAGACTGATAAGATCGAAAACATAAAACAATAAAATGAACATTTACTCAAAAAAAATTAAACAAATCATTTTTTAACCTTTTATTTTATGTGTATAATATTAATTATAAGATGTTATTGATTATTGATTTAGTAAGTATCTTGGAGATCACTCCTTAAATTATGTTCTTGTTAAAAGAAGTAAATATCTTTAGCAAATTTATAAAAAAAATCATTTATAACAAAGATAATGCTTATTGTAACTTCCAACTATTAAATTAAAGAGAGAGAAATACATCATATCAAACGAACCGGTTTTGATTTGACCATAGATTTCCAATCATTGAATTAATTAGCTGGTTTTGGCAACCATATCTTCCTAAATCCTATGTAGATTAAGTGAACTTCCATAAATTAGAAGAAAATAAGAAATATATGATATAATTTTTAAGACTAGCGTGATGATAAGTACTTCGTGTCTATCAACCTACATTTTTTTACTTTTTGTTATCAAATATTTAAGTTTTATATATTTTATTTTAGCAAATTAGAATATATTTTTAAATTTAATATAATTTATATTGTAATTTTTATTAGTTGCACTTTATATTTTATCTTTTTGTCTTTATTTTAGTGATCAAATTAAGGTGAGAGTGATTAATATATTGATAGTGATTATAAATAATTATATGATTTTTTTTGTAGAAATTTAAAATTGTTAAGGGAAAATAGTAAAATTATACTACTGTGGTAATTACATCATATTTTCTCTTTATATATAGTATTTTTGTCTTTATTTTAGTGATCAATCAAGGTGAGAGAGTGATTAATATATTGGTAGTGATTATAAATGATTATATGGCTTTTTTTGTAAGAATAAAAAATTGTTAAAGGAAAAATAGTAAAATTATACCATGAGGATAGTTAAACCATGTTTTCCCTTGATTCCATATATATTCAAATCATATATGTTTTAAATGTAAATTATATTATAATTGAGCTATAAAAAATGTATGTATTGATAGTTTAAGAATTTATATATTTTCAGTTTAATATCTACTATTCTTTTTCAAACATCATTGAATTTTTAAAATAGTAACACAAATTAATGATAAATGATAAAATAATTATGTTTAATCTGTATAGTAATGATACATAGATACAAGTCCAATAATAAATATCTGCAGAATAATATGTAAGTGATAGTATATAGCTCATTATTTCAGATTTTATAAAAAAATCTAAACAAGTTCAAAGATTTTGTATGAATGATTACAGATTTGATTTATATAAAGTTGATTTTTAATTTAATGATGCTCTGGTTTCAAAATTTGAAATAAAATAAAAACATGTTCAAATATTTTTTATCATTTACCCAAGATTTGGTTTAATCTTTTCTTAGTTTATTTCTAATTTAATGATGATTTGATTTCAAAATTTGAATTAAAAAATCGTGATTTTTAATATATATATATCTTAATTGTTTACTTACGGACATAAACCCATGGATTTCCACTGTTTTGCACTTTACCTTCACTCACCAAAACAACTTGGTTGATTTAATTGATCTAACTTTTTTGGTAAATTGATTTTTTATTCGAGTTGAATTAAAATACAGGTCATATTAGATCTCATCATGACCAAAAGATTAATAATTCGATTTTTGTGAATAATACTTGCTGAAAGGAATAACCACATATCTCAAAAGATTAATTCATTACATATAAATTGAGGAGATCCACTTAATAGTACCAAAACAATATAACAACTCAAAATTGTGGAAATATATACAGCCCACAGAATATGATCCCTTATATATTAGTCATTCATAACACATAATATTTAATTTATTGTTGTCAAACTCCCATTTTCTTTCCTTTTTTTCTTGGTTGCTCTTAGGCTTATAAATATAAATTCTTCACAAACATAAATCCCCTAAATAAATACATGCACTTTACTAATAGGTAAGGATGACAATGAATATCGTACTCACTGATAATACTTATATTATAGTCGTCTATGGTTTTAGACTTGTGGATAGTTGTGACATAGAATTTTAAAATTTGTTATTGAATGAGATAGGTCTGGAAAACAAGGTATCCAGATTACTGGATATCTAGATGCACAAATCATAACTTTCTAAATATGTAGTAACAAATTTATTACATTTCATTGTATAGTGATTCATAAATCATAATATCATATTTTAATATATTTATTCTTTTTTCAAGATTTTCCAAATAAAAAATATAGTTCCATTTTATTAGAAATACAATATTTTATATATTTATAATGGGTAGTAAATATCTTAAAGTTCTATTTATGAAGTTTGTAATAATATTAATTGGTAGGAATGTTTAATTTTTGCATAAATCAATTAGTATAAATGACATTGATGGATGATCTTAGATGTTTAACAAGCCTTATTGACCAATTTTCTTTTTTAATTTTGTTTGTTTCAGTATAATTTGGATTTATTTGCCAATTTAGATTTGTGTTCCTGTAACGCCCCGAAAAATACTTCTCAAAACATTGTGGAAAAATAGGTAAAATTTTTTTTTGAATAAAGAGATTATATAAAATTGTTTCCTTTTTAAAACCTTCCTTTTCCGGGACATCACTTTAAGTAACTCGAATGCGGAAAATCAACTTATCGTTATCGAATGATAATTTAACCTGATTCACAATTTCCTGAATAACACAATGCATATAAACGGTTAAGTCATCTTTAGTTCATACAAACTAAGTCAACAAAGGCGGAAACTACATCGCCACTAACATATACAAAATCCAAAAAGAATGGGCGAAAATATTAATTATCGCCAGCAGACACTAAACAAAGACATGAACAATCTGAAGTCATCCTTGTTTTCAAAAGTCCCAAAATGATAAGCAACTCCTAGTGGCTCGCTCCAAGACTAGGGTACTGCCTCTCCTCAATTCCTCATACCTCCTCCTGGAACATCACGGGCGGGTAGCTCCAAATCTGAGCAAAGCTGTCTATCTGACGAACACACGTCCGAAAAGCAAGCAATAGAAAAGAAGAGAAATAGAGAGAGTAAGACATCTAATGAACATAAATTCATTGACGGCGTGGACTTACTCAGAATATCACACTCAGACATAAAATATATTTAAACATATAA